>NW_007248670.1:222755-235668 GCF_000164805.1 Carlito syrichta
GCGGGCCGGGCGTCGTCGGCTGGCCTCGGCCGCGCGGGTAACGGACCGCGGAGGAGTCGCCGCCCGCCGCGCGCAGACCCGGCTCTCAGGCCGCAGCCTGCAGGCCCGTCGGCCCCGCCTGGCTCTGGAGGCCCCCGTTTGGTCCCCATCCGGCTCTCGGGGCCCCCGTCTCGTCCCCGCGGTCCCCGCCTTTCTCTGGGGACCGCCGTCTCGTCCCCGCGGTCCCCGCCTGGCTCTCGGGGCCACCG
Organism: Carlito syrichta; assembly: GCF_000164805.1. Taxonomy (NCBI): domain Eukaryota; kingdom Metazoa; phylum Chordata; class Mammalia; order Primates; family Tarsiidae; genus Carlito; species Carlito syrichta. Next base: position 223,004 of record NW_007248670.1, read on the forward strand.
CCTGGTCTCCTCAGCCTCCTTTTTCAGCCCCCAGGGATTCTGCTGTCTATGGCGGCCACGAAAACTTGGAACTATGATGAACATTTCAGGCCAGAAAAATTAAAAGAATGGCCAGATGCCGAGTCAGTTTCTCTAATGGAGGTAAAATAACGTGGCATTTTGAGGCGTCATTTTGGTGGCGGGACGTCAACCTCTCCAGCCCAGTAACTATTTGTCTTGATCATGCTTGTATTCCCAGACAGGGAACAGGGCCCGCTTAGACGAGGCACCCAAAAGAATTCCTTGAACGCGAATGGACAGGGGTCAAATGTCTAATAAGTAACACTATCTCTGGTTAGGTGTGTTGGCTCACACCCGTAATCCCAGCACTTCGGGAGGCTGAGGTGGAGAATCGCCTGAACCCAGATTCAAGACCAGCCTGGGCTACATAGTGAGACCTCGTCTCTACAAAAAAATTTTAAAACATTAACCAGGCGTGGTGGTGTGCCCCTGCAATCCCAGCTACTCGGGAGGCTGAGGAGGGAAGATTGCTTGAACCCAGGAGTTTGGGGCTGCAGTGAGCCTTGATGGTGCTGCTGCACTTCAGACTCTGGGCAACAAGACCCGGACTCAAACAAAAAAGTTATAAAATAAGCTTGAGACACAGACATTAGATTTACATTAAAACTATATGGGAAATTCACTGAGTTTTGGCATCCTAGTTTGTTTCTTCAGGATTTACATCCTAATATTCAGGTCTGTCATTTTAGGTATTAGCTAGAGAAGACATTGACGAAGCTGTGCATGCAATATTATTTCGAGAAAATTATATTGTGAAGGTAAGAGCTGGCTCCCTCTATGTATTCTAAGTGTGTTCTGGGGGACAAGAGTTGATGTCACTGAAGAGACTCACTTTTGGGGAGAATGAGTATCCTCTGATTTACCCGTTTTTACTGCACAGATCTGAGATCATGCCACCTTGTCATGGGATCACTCAGAGGTTCCGAATCCCACTTGGTTCTGTCCGGAAGTGATCAGAGAAATTATTCTAACTACACTCCCCTTTGTCCTGGTACTGAACAGAAATTCTTTCCTGCTAAACCTCACCTTTTCTCTCATATGTTCCTGCATTGCAGTGGGGACCTATAAATCTGCCAGAAATGAATGAGTTTTGAAGGGTAATGGCCAATCAGTAACTGATAGTCTCTATGGAATGAGTAAGCTTAAGGAAGGCTTAATTGCAATGAGAGAGATGATGTTATAATAGTGCTTTGACATTTGTATTGTGATTTATAGTTTATGAAAGAAGTGCACATATATTCTCATTTTAGCATCAAAAGAGGTAGGTGGACTCCTGTCCTTTAATACATAAAAAAGAGGTGTCAACAAACAGTATTCTTTCTACCAGTTTTGTCACAGACTTTCCTGATGATGACGGCTGGGCACGGAATGGATGATCAGGGAATGCTTCAGAATCCTGAAAAAGAAAGAGGAAAGCCAGGAGCTAGATGGTTTAGTCTGATTCATGGTTCGTGGGTTAGATGCAGTTTATCCTGCAGGCACAGCAGGTGTGGTTGAGAACTTCACACGAGTTCTTCCTGCTCCATGCTCTCAGGTTCTCTTGTTGAACACTGCAGTTCTGTGCTTCAGCTATCTCCTACTGGGACTTTGCAACCTGAACATGGCCAAGAGCTTAGGACTGGGAACAGTTGTTTTCTCCTCTTTATTCAAATGACAACACATGGAAAATGTCTTAATAATTGATTTTCTTTGTATCACCTCATTAGAGATTGGATACATATTTTCAGCATCTGGATATTTTTAAGGAAAGAAGAAAAGAGATGTTGCATAAAAAATGGGTGAAAAACGTTGCAGAGCCTCTCCAGCAGAGAATTATGGAGAAAGTAATTGCATATAAAGGGTTTGAAAAAATGAAACAAGAGAACTTTGAATATTATTTAAAGCACACAAATAAAACGGTATGGAGAGTTTTATTTTTAAAGTATCAGTTGAAGAGTTGATCTGGTATTTTCACTGGTGTACAGTCCCCAGCTTATTTTTGTATTTAAGATGAATTCGTTAAAGGAACACACCAATTGCATTCTTTACCTGGAATTTTGGGTGGAGTGGATAGGAGTGTTGGTCCAGACCTAGATTTATTGGAGTGATTTTAGGTAGATGTTAGTGGAATAACTGTGATATAACCCATAAGAGCATTTATTGTTTACTTAATAAGAAATTGAAAGGTAGGATGTCTGATGGTGGGTTCTTTTTTTTTGGAGTAGGAGTCTCACTGTGTTGCACAGGCTGGAGTGCAGTGGCATGCCCATGGCCACTGTAGCCTTAACCTACTGGGCTCAGGGCTGTCCGCCTCAGCCTCCCACCATAGGTGTGTACCACCGTGCCTGGCTATTTTTTATTGTAGAGACAAGGGTTTGCCAAGTTGCCCAAGCTGGTCTCAAGCCCCTGGGCTCAGGTAATCCTCTCACTTCCGTCTCCCAAAATGTTGGGATTATAGGTGTGAGCCACCACGGCCACCTGATGATGGGGTCTAACAGCATGATAATGTCAGGTTTTTTCTGTTTTTCTATTCTGCTACCCTTAATATGTTCAGTGTGTCCCCATCATTGTCATTTTCACCTGATGGTTGCTTGCAGCTCCAGGCACGGTATTAGGTCTACATTCAGGGGCAGAGCAGAGGTAAGGAAGGATACCAGGGACTCTCACCCTGCTCCTTTGGTCTAGAAGCAAAAATAGTTCCCAGAAGCTCTTAACAGACTTTCCCTTAGGTCTATTAGCTAGGACTAGGTAACACAGCAAGTCCTGGTCATAAGCAGGGCCCAGAAAGAGATTGTATGGCTTTCTAATCTCTATAGCAGGGCATGGGTAAGGGAGAATGGGATTGCATGGCTACTGGCTTAGCCAGCCTCTAGGTATATAGAGGGTCTAATAGATTCTACACTATGTTCTTCAGTTTGGCTTTGCAAAACAACAACATTTGGTTTCTTATTTTAAAGATTTTTTGCTTTATCTGTGAGGTCAGGACTGTCTTTTAAAATTTAGGCCTGCCTATTTGCAGTATCACCCCTAAGTTTGTTGGCTTTAGGTGTGCCCCCTCCCAAGTATTTACTAGAGATCTAGAGTAATTCGCTGGAATGCTAGTGCGTGTAAGTATATTTACTGAGCAAAATTTCAGAATGTGTACCTTAAATACTTTTTCCTAAACACACTAAGGGGAAGAGCTTAAGATCACATCCAGCCGGGGTCGGTGGCTCAGCCTGTAATCCCACGCTTTGGGAGGCTGAGGTGAGTGGATTGCCTGAACCCGCGGGTTCGAGACCTGCCTGGGCAACTTGGTGAGACCTCATCTCTACAATAAATCAAAAAATTAGCCGGGTGTGGTAGCGCACGCCTGTAGTTCCAACTACTTGGAAGGCTGAGGCAGAAGGATCGCTGGAGCCCAGCAGGTCAAGGCTGCGGTGGCCGGGAGCGGCCACTGCACTCCGAGACGCCAACTTAAAAAAAAAAAAAAATCCGGGCTCGGTGGCTCAGCCTGTAATCCCACACCTTTGGGAGGCTGAGGTGAGTGGATTGCGTGAGCCCGCGGGTTTGGGACCCGCCTGGGCAGCAAGACCTCATCTCTACAATAAATAAAAAAATCAGCGGGGCATGGTAGTGCATGCCTGTAATTCCGGTTACTTGGAAGGCTGAGGCGGAAGGATCGTCAAAGCCCAGCAGGTCGAGGCTGCGATGGCCGGGAGCAAAAACGTGATCACACAGGTATAGGATGGGAAAGCTACACCTTAGAAATGGCGTGTGTTGAAGTCTGCATGATTTTAAATGACAACAAATTCAATGTGAGCCAACCATATGAGCTGGCTTGCAAGAGAGCATATGAGCTCTCAGACTGTGTTAGGAGAGGCTGTGCTTAGCCTGGGCCACTCTATCCTTATCCTGTCATTCTTGGTGTCACACTGTTGAAGGGACACTTGTCAGTTGCAGAACGTTCAGAAAAAACAGTACTTTATAAGAAGAAAAGTGGACAGAAGTGGGATATTTGGCCCAAGGAAAAGAACACGGGGGGAATGAATGTTTTCAGTCTTTAAAAGGCAGACATGTAGCTGATGGGTCGATGTGTAGACCAGTATCTGCACCTGGAAGTTATAAGACAGAGTGAAACTCAAAGTGAAACCAAAGAAGTACCTGCCTCATGGAGCAGAAAGTTCTCAACCAAAGGTTCATCGATGACTGCAGACTAATGTTAGATGATTACTTCTCCCAGAAGGTGGTAGAGTCTCACTGTAGACAAAATTACTCCCGAGGCTTTTTTGAAACTATGCTTTTATATAAAAATATAATTAAGTATTTGGCTTTTATGAATCTTGCAAAAACAGTTCATATGTAGTGATTTCCTCTTAGGTATATATATATTTTTTCTGAAGGAAATTCCATGTGGAGATGATTATGATCCTGAAGTGTATGATCCCTTTTATATGAAGAGAAAGAACCCAGATTATGGAAAGGTAGAGTAGGTTACTTACTTTTATTTATTTATTCTTGGGAGCTCTGGATTTGGGGAAAACCTAGTCACTTTAGATGTCTTACAGTTATTCTCTATTCATTAAAAAAATTCCATAAAAGCATTTCCATTGACTGTAAACATAGGAACCCAGAGTAATTTAGACTCCTGGAGAATTTACAGTGTGAACAAGGCATGCATGTGCATGATAATTTGTTCATACATACATTTGCTCACATCCAGCAAACTTGAAGCATAAGAGGGGGAGAGAGAGAGAGAGAGAGAGAGAGAGAGAGACAGAGAGACAGACATGGACAGTGAGTGGCAACTTTGTCATAAAAATCAGTGCAGGGCTCTGACATAAGGCAGCATTCCTTTCTACTAGAGATATGGGAGGGGTGTCAGCACAGGCTGCCCACAAGATCTGATAGCTGAGCTTGTAATGAGTTTTCAGATTTTTAAACTGCCAACATATGAGTTAAAACTGAGAAATGCAAGTTTCCATTTGTTGCTCCTATGTAGCAGATGTAGCCATCTGATATGACTATTAATTTTTTAAAGACATGTATGACTCTGAGGAGAGAAGTGGTTTAATTTGCTTCTCTTAGAGAATCAGGCCAGGTCAATAAAATGAAGACGAAAAGGTGCTTTTGGTTCTGGGTAGAATCTCATCCTCTGGGGTGTTGAAGGCAATATGTGTTATGCTGCCTCATTTATTCAGAAATTGCCTACCTAGTACTTCAGGCCAAGCATTAGGCTAAGTGTTATGGGGTAAACGAAGAAGAGGAAAAACAAGCCACCATCCAAGGCTTATCATCAGGAGGGAGAGGGGGAAAATAGCTCTCGCCATAACCTCCGTATGACCCTGCCCTTGTACAGGATCATGCCTCTGGCCACCCGCTGTTCTGCTCTGCAAGCTTCCCCAGGCATGGTTCTTCCTCCCAGGCAGGTTTAGAAGCACCCCCATGCTCCTAATGTGTCCTGCGCCGACTCCTCTCATGACTATATTGCCACTGTATATGATTTGGCTGTTCGAGACTGAGATCCTTGAGGACAGGACCTAGCCTGGATGTGGCCTGCAATGGCATCACAAATCTCTACTGCCAGATGCATTTATACAGTAGCACTCTGAGCAGAAGTGTGTGTCTTCTATCCGGATGGCCCATCCTCCGTTGGTTCAGACACATAAGGCCCTGTGAGTGTCCTTATGTAAGCAGGGAATAGTTACCCATCCACCACTCTGTGGATTGACATCGTTACTGGTATTTATTACTGACTGCTTTGGTGTACAGTAAGGCCATACTTGAAGGCTTAGGACAGGTTTTAAAAGCTTAATACAAACTGCACTCAGATCTGCAAAGAGTCTCTTTTCTTGTAGGTTACAGTCCTGCCATTTTTTGATCCTCTGTTTCGGAGACAGCAAGAGGTGGATGAAGAGAAGAGAGCTACTCTTCAGTATGAGACAGGTGCTGTTTGGTCACTGGGCTTCATTTTTTGGGACTGCCAATTGTCAAGTGAGTTTCCACCCCACAAGCGATGGGAGTTGCCTTTAAGAGTGTTGATTTAGATCTTGTGTCTTCCTGTAGGAAAACGATATTCCATAAAAGAACTTAAGGAAATCGAGAAGGCCAGGCTGCAGGCCAGATTGCGCCAGTTCATATTCACTCTACGCAGCGTGAGTCCAAAAGCACGGCGTGAAGCCTCGGCCAGACTCACAAGGCCTGAAACCTGTGGTGGAAACAGGTACTGGGGACACGACCAGCATGCAGATATGGGTTGAACTTGCAGTATAGTGTGTTTCCTAATAAAGATCTTGTCATTAGTTACAGTTTTTAATTTTAGTGGTTTATAGTTTTATTATTACTGTCATCACCTTTACATTGTAAAATATACATAGAAATATACATATACAAATATATATTGCATATATACAAATCCATGAGTCAGTCCTGTGAAATCACTACCCAGGTCAAGAAAGGGACTGTGTCCCCACCCATGACAATCTCCTCCTTGACCCAGAGTGATCTTCACTTTATAAGCATTCACTTCCTTGCTTTCTCTATGTCTCGATGGTGTTGCCAACTAATTTTGTATCCTTAAACAATTATAAATGAAAAGAAAGATAAATGTGATTATATCAAAATTAAGAATACCTATTCATCAAACAACACCATTAGGAGGAGTAAGGCTACAATCCTCAAAATAGGAAAAGATACTTAAAACACACATAACTGAAAATTGATTCATAGCCAGAATAGATAACAAACATCTACAATCACTAAGAAGAACAACCCAACAGAAGAACACAGCAAAAGTCTTGAACAGGTACTTCCCAAAGAAGGTAGCCCAACAGCCAATAAAGAATACAGCAAGTTCCTATGTACCTGTCACCCAGGTTCAACACTAATCAGCAATTTGCCCTACTTGTTCTCTGTCTCTCTCTCTCTTCCCAACTCTCCCTTCTTTACTGTCACTTTTCTGGAGAAAATTCTAGGCCTCATGTCATGGCTTCACTATGTGCCTCACAGCAAACAAATAAGTCAATGACAGAGAAACACCATTTGCAGTTTCCAGAAGTGTGCATCTGCTCATGAAAAGCCCTCCCATTTTTGTTTGCTTTAAAAGTCCTTATTTCATTTTCATTTTTTTAAAAAAACTTAAAACTTTTCCGAATAGGCTTTGGGCAATGCTGTCTGTGCTCAGGGACCTGGAGATTTCCCACCTTCTACTGGGAGTGCTCTGCTTGACTTGCCCATTGGGGGAGGGAGGTGTTTGGAGTGAGGTTCAGTACGCACCTGCCAGGACAGCAGCCAGGCCCCAGGAGAAGACATCCACCAAAGATGCGGGGAGCACAGGGGAGTGGGTCTCTACCCTGGTACCTGACCTTGGAAGACTCCCAAGGGGGAGGAAGGAACTGGAAATTGTCAGCTCATTCCTGAGGGCTCTCCCGTCTCTAGAATTGTTTCCACAGCTATCTAGTGACTTTCATGTTATTAATTTTAGGGGTAAATGTTCTATTTTTTTCTATTATTACAGCAGGACTTTTAGCTTGTGCAAACTTATATGCCCAAAAGTGAATGTTGTGTTATGTTCTCTTAATGTTTCCTTTTTATCCCCCATCCTGCATTTTGTTGGAATAAGCAGTGCTACTCTGATTCTGTTTCCCCTAGTGATTTGGAAGTTTTATGTTCTATTTCTGGCTTCATGTTTTCATTATCAATTTGAACAAACTTTTTTTTTTAGTTGGAGTTTTGCTCCATTGCCCAGGCTGGAGTGCGTGGCACACTCATGGCCACGCCAGTGTCAATCTGCTGGACTCTGGTGATCCTTCCACCTCAGCCTTCCAAGTAGCCAGAACTACAGGCATGCGCTACCACGCCCGGCTAATTTAAAAAAAATTTACTGTAGAGATGAGTTCTCGCCAAGTTGCCCAGGCTGGTCTCGAACCCACGGTCTCAGGCAATCCACTCGCCTCGGCCTCCCAAAGTGCTGGGATTACAGTCTGAGCCACGTAGCCCGGCAACAACAAACATTTTTATTTAAACATCATTAATTACATACAACCCACCCCCAGCAAGAGAGTCTACATTTTGCTTCCTCTCCTTCTCCTTTTTCCGGCACTTAGGCATTTGCTGTCACAGCTTTTCAGCCAGTGTCCCTTCTGCAATCTGTTGTCCACCGGCCAGCCCGAGTGATCTTTTTGAAGTGCTCAACACCCCCCACTGGAAACCCTTCAGAGGCTTCCCATGGCCCTTACAACCAAGTCCAGGCTCTTCCACATGGCACGCAAGTCGCTCTCTGGGCCCTGCCACCCTTGCTGGCTGCATCTCAAAAATCCTATCTTCCTAAATGGAGGAAATATTTGCTAATTACAAGAATCTCTGGGTCATGTCAGCATGTTTATAACTCGACAACCTGCTGGGATATGCCTGCCTTTGCTCCCTCTGGGTATCACTGGCCACTCCAACGCAGGCAAGAGGAACAGTGACTGCAGGGAAATACAACCCCCCACTCCTACCCCACCCCACTACCTGACTGACCTGTTCCTTCATCAGCAAGCAGGGACTGTCTTATTTATCTTGGTGTTTCCAGCACTTAGCTGGAACATAGTTGGTGATGAATAAATGATTGTTGAATGAATAAGTGGGGGAAGAAAAGGAAAAGCTTATTTCCCAGGCAGGGCTGGGCTTCCTAGGACGGGAAGGGGGCAGCTGTGGTGAAAACCTTCAGGGAGGACATGCCCAGAGGCCCTTGCATGGTTGCTTGATGAAGTAAGAAAGAGACTTGAGAGTGAGGTGACTAGATTAGTCAGAGACAGTTTGGCTACAAAACACATAAGCACAAAATGTAGTGAAAGGAGGGTGATTATATTGCAAAGTCCAGCAGATATGGGGAAATCACCAGGCTATGCTCCAAAGAAACCATTTCAGATTTTGGGGCTGAGTGCAAGGGGCTTACAAAAGGGAAACTTGCTATGGGGCGCCTTGCAGGTGTGGCTTGGGGTGTGTCTTCACAGCTTACCCCAGATGGGGGTCCTCCTGGAGGTCTTGTTGGTGTTGTCTCGGCTGCAGTCAGGTTATGGATCGGCCATCCCGTGACTCCCTCCAAGAGAGAGGGTCCCACAGTCAGGCTCTCTTAAGATTAGCCCCTGAGATTTCTAAGCAGGCATATGGTCAGATAAGGGTGCAAGGGATTGTAAAGCTGAGATACTTGGTTACAATTTTCAAGTGGAAAGAAAAAGTGGGAGGGGGCTAGATATGTTAGAAAGCACCAGTATGTCCCGGAGGTCAAGGCCGGGAGAAAGCCAGGTTGCTCGAGGGATCATGAGGCCAGTCCCTTCCTCTTTGGTACTCTGTGGCTCTCATCACCACTTCACTTCTCCCTCTGCACACTGGCTCTTTTTCGTGCACGTGCGTGTGCGTGTGCGTGTGGTGGAATGTGGATGCCCCATCCCACCTAACTTCCGGGCTTGGGCACCCAGAAGCTGCCTGAAAGCCCCTTTGATCCAATCACAACCATAGGGAGTGAGGCTCTGCCTCAGGTACAGCTGGAGAAGGGGCCTGTGACACCAGCTGGGGTGCAAGCGGGGCATGGCAGGCTAGGTAGGCCTGAGTTGAGGGGGTGAGAGCATTCACCAAACAGCTATGAACTGAGAAAGGCAGACTAAAGGGGAGAAATGCTGTGAAGGGCACAAGGGGCAGGATAGCAGCAAGAATGTCTGCACTGCAACTGTGGCCTGAGGTTTTTCCCAGTGGAGCTGGACCTTCTTTTAGGTTAGGGTGAGTTTTAGGATGCCCTTCATGCATTTGAGTTCCTGCTTGCAAAAAAGGCAGTTCTGATTGGTTGATGTTTGCCCTTACTTATAACCCACTTGTGAGCCAGCTAGAGGTTTATGAAGTGGCTGATTGATGGTAGGGCTTTGTTTCTTTAACAGCAATAGTTGACTGAATTTACCCAATTTACCCAACTGATGCTGACTTAACTGGGCCTCGTGTTCCTTCACAGGGCAGACAGACCGAGGTACAGTCACCCGTGGTGTCTAATCAGTCTTTCTTTTTCACAAAGTATTGAGCTCATGAAATTAATTTTCAGAAACTATCAAATGGCACAATTCAGTTTGTGCTGACCTGAGATCATTTTTTCCTATTTTGCAGCCCTGAAAAGCTCATCTGTGCAGAAAAGAAACATCAAAGGAAAGAGAAAGAGAAAAAGACAACCGACCTGAGTCAGGCCGTTTTTGAAAGGCAGTTTCGTTCCTCGAAGCTCAGCCAGAAGGACAGAGGGGACCAGAAGAAGGGGCTGGTGAGCAGAGACTTGGGGGCGGGGGGAGGGGGGTTCTGCACAGTTTCTCAGTGTCCCTGAGACAGCATGCTGGTTCCAGAACTGTGCCAGTGCCACGCCCTCCGTCTCAGAGGTTCCCAAAGACAGAGGCGGCCGTGGCCCAAGGAGAAGGCAGTGAAAAGCAGGAGGAGAAATGCTGGATGGCAGGTCCTTTCTGCTGCTCGGCGGGGTCCCTTGGGTGGGGAAGCCTTGTGGGAAGAAACCCAGGGAAGTGGCAAATGTGGGACCTGGACCCTACTTTCCTGAGTTTCTTCAGGGAACAGATCGTGCCCTTCCAAGGTGAGGGCAAACCTGGCCAGCAGGGATCTGCCCACTAAGACATCAGCTCCTTCTCCTGGGCTTCTGTCCTCTGCCATTTACTGCTTATGGCATCCAAACCAGAGCAAAAATGTTCTCCTTAGCTGGGAATGTTCTTCTTTTTTTTGTAGAGATGAGGTCTCGACATGTTGCCCAGGCTGGTCTTGAACTCCTGAGCTCAAGCAATCCTCCCACCTCGGCCTCCCAAAGTGCTGGGATTACAGGCATGAACCACCATGCCCAGCCCTTAGCTGGGAATTTAAACAATGAACTTTCTTTTTAAAAATTAGGGAAGAATGAGATTTTAGATATTTAAGGGGTATTTTGTATACCACAATTTTCTGAGCACAGCTCATGGGTGGTCTTTTCCCTTTCCATTGTCTCTGCCACACCCTGTACCCCCAGGCCTGCAACTCAGGACCCTTCCAGGGAAGGCAGGCTTGGTGGTCAGTGGGCTCAGAGCCTGACTTGAGCACACAGCATGGGGATATGCCCGGAGGACGAGGGACGCCACTTCTCTCTTCTTGAAAAAATCGTTAGATGTTTTGTGCCCTAACTCCTGCCCAATCCCAGAGTTCTCCCCAGTCTCTCCAGAGAGAAATGGTGAGCCATCATGTGCATCTTCGCAGCAGTTTCCTCTGAGCATAATTTTATCTGAGAGCACAGGGAGCTCCTTGCTATTTTTAAAAATATTCAGTGTGTAATGATTTGATGCACATATTCATTATATAAATACCAAATTATGATCACAGTCAAGCTGATTAATATATCCTCACCTGGTTACTGTTTGTGTGGCGAGAAGACTTAAGATCTACTCTCTTAGCAAATTTCAAGCTTACATTCTTTTTTTCAGCTGCAGATGGGAGTCACTTAGTGTGAATTTACTAACTACATCGTGATGATGCGGGTGTACGATCATTATAAGTTGAATTTTATAAATGCTCTCACGATAAAAAAAAATACAGCTGTCTAAAACTGAAGGTAAAAATGAGCATCTCTGGATTTCACTTTGTAACAAATGTACTAAAACTCTTTACTGAGTGTACTTGAAAAACAACAACAAAATCTGTATAAAAATAAGAGTGCTCCATTTCCTGTAACACCTTATTATCTGTGTATGAATTTGTTAGTACAAAAGCAGTGTCCACTTAGAAAATTATAAAAGCATCGCCACAGTGTCGTAACTGCTCTGCATTCTCTGGGAAAACATATCTCTGAAAAATAGTACAACTATTGGGAATTCCTAGTGAATTCCAGTCCTGGGTGTGCGGCAGAGCGTTCCAGTGAGGGCGGCATCAATCTCCCCTCTGTCCTCTGCACACCTCTAGAATTGTCTGCGACACTCACCGAGATAGAACTCTTCTTTCTTCAAACGTCGCCACTGATCTCTGTGGATACCCTCAGGTGACACTCTGGAAACCTCGGACGAACGTTGGGAAGTAGAGAACAAAGCCGAAGGCCACTGTCACTCACAGACTGCGCTCCGACGTGACACACATGACCCTTTTCTCTTGGATCCCACTCCAGCTTGGTGATGGCAATGAGGGACGCACAGGCGGGGGATCACCGCCGCGCAGGACACGGCGGAGGTGGCCATCCGCACGTGACACCTCGGGACACTGTCCCACTGGGGCCACGACTTGTCGGAGATGACGGCCTGCAGGAGCGTGTGCACGACACCGCAGACGAAGGCCGGAAGGGCCGCCATCGTGGGCCACCGGCTCAGCCGGCTCCTGAAAACTGGCGGCAACGCCCGTTCCGATACAGCCCACCGAGCCGAGGACTAAGGACACCAAGCTGAAAGCAGGAGTGCTGAAATATGGCTTGATGTTGCTGCTCAGCTGTCTTATGTCTTGGGTACATCGTGGCTGCGCCAAGAAATGCGGAGAAGCGTGTCACAGACCCCGCACACCGTTCTCCGGAGGCGTTGTTCCTGCGTCACGGACGTAGGGGAGCAAGGGGCTGACGTGCCCCGAGAGCGCGGCCCCCACGTAGGGGACGCTGAAGGCGGCGGACCACCGGGCCACGC
>NW_007248670.1:235867-237192 GCF_000164805.1 Carlito syrichta
TGGCCGCGGCTCGTTGCGAGGCCCGCCACGTCACTCGGCGGCGGCCGGCGGCCCCTTTCGCTTTTGCGCCACCCCGGGGAGCGAGGCCTTCCCGCCTCCCCGCCTCCCTCGAGCTTGTGTTCTAACTGCAGTCGCCACGTTGTGCCCAGGTCTCTAGAACAGACTCACTTTGTAAACGGAGAGTTTGCCTCCCTTGACAACGTCTGACCTTGGTGGCGTGGCTCCTGCTGTTTCTGTGGGGTGGGCTCCCTTAGATCCCACATGGGAGTGGGATCACGCGTGGATGTCTTTCGGGGCCTGGCCTGTTTCGCTCAGCATCACGTCCTCCAGGTCCCTCCGTGTTGTTGCGAGTGACAGGACTTCCTCCTCCTCCGGGCAGGCTAATGCGCACTGTGTATGTACCAGGTGCACATGCCTTGCCGGTTCACGTGGTGGACACTTAGGTTGTTTCCACGCCTGGGCTGTGGCGAACAACGCTGCAGCCAGACAGCTACTCAAGATGGGGATTTTTTTCCCTTTGAATACGTGTACCCAGCGAGGGATTGCCGAATTGTGTGGTCATTCTAGTTTTAATTTTTTGAGGAACCTCCCTGCCGTTTTCCATAATGGCTGGACTAATGTTATTCCACTGACAGTGTACAAGGTTCCCTGTCTCCTTAATTTTTGACTTTTTGAAAACTGCCAGCTTAACAGCTGCGAGATAGCATGTCAGCTATGGCATTGCTTTGCTTCCCTGGTTAGTGAGTTTAGTGCCTTTTCACATAGCCGGTGACCTCTGTATGTTTCTTCGGAAAAATAGCAATTCAGGCTCTTCCTCATTTTAAAATTGGGTTATTAGATTTTTTTTGCTATTGAGTTGTATGAGTTCCTTATATATTTTGGACATCAGCAGGATCTATGGTTTGGAAATATTCTCTCCCATTCTGTAGTTGTCTTTTGTTTTGTTTGCTGTGCAGAAACTTTTTAGTTTGACTCATTCCTACTTGCTTATATCAGATCTTAATGTGACTGTCCTCAGCTCTCCCCATAGGGTAGGGTAGGTTAACTGCTGTCACCATAGAGCCCAAAAGTGGACAGGGGTTTAGACACGGCAGCAGTTGCATTTTTGCTCAAGCACCAGTGCTGGGTGGGCGGCAGGTCAGCGGGTTGTCCCCTTCATACGGCTGGTCGGGACCCTGAGAGGCCTTTGTTTCCTCGCCACCTGGCTGCCAGAGCTGCCCCCAGGACTCATTCCTGACTCTTGAAAAGGGAAGAGAGCAGGGATGAGCTCTGTGGGGGGGGGGGCCGGGGGGCCAGGCCCGGGGGGGGGGTATGTTACTTCCCCT
>NW_007248670.1:237212-266516 GCF_000164805.1 Carlito syrichta
CAGGCCTGGAGGTGGTGTATGTTACTTCCCCTGATATTCCATAGGCCAGGCCCCAGTCATATGTCTGTCCCTAACTGGAGGGTACAGGGGTGCTGGGAACAGTAGTCCCTGGCTAGTGTGAACATAATGGCAGGGCAGCATCTGTGGACAGCTAGCCACCTCTGCTACCTATGCCCTAAAAAGCCTGGTCCTATGTGGAATCCAAAGATATCAGAAGCCTCGTCTGGGGGTTGCAGAAACCCGAGTGAGAGAGGCGAGGTGAGAGGGTTGGCTGGGAACCGGCCTGGGGTGTCTCGGTTCCAGCAGAGGGAGTGTGGGCGGGGTCAGCAGGGTCTTCTCTGCTCCCACGACCCCCCCTACCCCACGCTCAGGCCTCCTCCTCTGTCAACAGGTCTTAGGAACCAGGCGGCAGAGGCCCCGCTCCTGGGCGGCGGGGGACAGCCGGCAGCGATGGGGGCCGCAGCCTGTGGCCAGAAGAGTGATGACGGCGGAGGTCCTGGGGAAGCACCTGGCGTCCCTGCAGAGGGCGGCCCGGCAGAGCCACCGCGCGGAAGGGCGCTCGGCCGGCTCGGGTTAGCCGCGTCTGGATGACGACAAAAATACTGCAGACATGTGTTCTCTCTCGAGAAGTGGAAATAAAGTGCAAGAAATATTCAAGTAACAGTTACTGTGTATTGAGCTCTTGTTATGAACCGGGAACTGTGTGAGGTGTTTTGGGTTCATTGAAAAGTTTTGACAGCAAGATGGTACGATTATCTCCCAAGACGTGCTCAGAGAGGCTTGGCAACCTGCTCAAGGTCAATGCCCTTGCTCAACAGCGGCAGCGTTCCACTCCGAGTCCAGTCTCGCTGGTGCCACCACATTGCCCACCTCTGCAGGGCGCACTCACTCCTCACACACCTTCAGCCTTTGGAATGGAAGTCAGATTGCTCAGAATTTGGGTCCCCTTTCAGAGGGTGTCCCCTCCCCGCCACGGCACCTTGCTCCAGAAGAGTACTTGCAAATTCCTCCGCAGAGGGGAGACTTACAGACGTGCAAGCACATCTGCTTAGTCCTCTCCGGATGGGTGTTCAGAGACTTGGGGTGCACCACCCCCACATGCCCTCCAGAAGACCAGGCGCACATTCCAGTTGATGCCTCAAGGGCAGATGTGTGTTCCTGGGTCAAAGTGGGGGCCTGGGATTGCTGGCTGTGCCGTACTGACGTTCCCTGTTCTCCACAGTTCCACAGAAGTTGACTCTGACCCTGCAGGCTCCTCTGTTCCCAAATCCAACATCTGGTGCTGGAGAAATGGCACCAGCCACAGTTCACACTAGCGAGGATTAAAGTCCCCACAGTCCTGGGAACGCAAGGGTGGTTCTGTTGCTACGGTTCCAAGTAAGCCCAAAGCTGCTTTTTTTTTTTGAGTTGAAGTCTCTCTCTGTCACTCCGACTGGAGTACAGTGGCCACTCGCAGCCACCGCAGCCTCAACCTGCTGGGCTCCGGCGATCCTTCTGCCTTAGCCTTCCAAGTAGCTGGAACTACAGGCGTGCGCTACCACACTCAGCTAATTTTTTGATTTATTGTAGAGATGAGGGCTCACCAAGTTGCCCAGGCAGGTCTCGAACCCACGGGCTCAGGCCATCCACTCACTTCAGCCTCCCAAGGCGCGAGATTACAGGCTGAGCCACCAAGCCCGGCTCAAAGCTGCTTTTGAACCTGCCTGATCCGTCAGGGGCAGTCTCACTGCTGACACCGCCCAGGATGGCCTTGTGACCAGCAAACCCACTCCTTCACTCTGGAGGCCAGCGGGCCACTCTGCTCAGCAAGGCTGTGCCTGACCAGTCAGACGCCCCCTTGAGCAAGCGATATGTTCGGTTGTTTTGGTTTCATACGAGTGGTGTCTCTTCTCATATGTCTATGTTTTAACCAGTCAGGGCCCAGGATCAATACAGGGAATAAGTAAGTTTTCTTCTTTTTTTTACACCAACAAAGCAAAGGCAAAGGGTTTTTAGAATTTGAATATATTGATTTTATTCCCAGCCCTTCTTTGCCAATTTGTTTGGTTTTTTTTGTCAGTGTCTCACTCTGACACCCAGGCTGGATTGCAGTGGCATAATCACAGCTCACCGCAGCCTTGACTTCCTGGGTTCAGGTGATTCACCCCAGCCTCCCAAGTAGCTGGGACTATAAGCACGCGCCACCATGCTTGGCTAATTTTCTGATTTTTTTTTGTAGAGTCAAGTTCTCACTGTGTTGCCCAGGCTGGTCTCAAACTCCTGGGCTCAAGCAATCCTGCCCCCTTGGCCTCCCAAAGTGCTGGGATTACAGGTATAAGCCACCGTGATGGCCCCAGTCATTATGTTTAAACAGAAGCAGGGGCTCTGGTGGAGGCCTGAGCCCTTGGGACATGTAACCATTCCTGGTTTTTCCAGCTGCCCGGAAACCTGCTTAGAAATTAAGGCTCCTGCAGCCCAAGTGACCCCTTGAAAAGGACAGATCTTCCAGTTTTACTCATGAATGCAGGGATTTAGTGTATAGGATCTTATTTTCATCAATATTCAAAACAAATTTCACATTTTGAAATTCAGAAGCCGAGCAGGCAGCTCAGACAGGTGTGGCTGTGGTGCTGACAGGACGGGACAGAGCAAGATGGGGCTTCTGCAGCTGGAGAAGGGCCTGCCAGACGGTGTGCATCGGTGTGTTTCTCCCTGTGGACCCCAAGGTATCTATCAGCAAGCCAAGCTGAAGGGCTCAGCTGGGTCGGTGCAGCCCCCGGAGGGCAGCCCTTCCACCATCGAAGGACCAAGCCCCAGAAACACGAGGTAGGGCCTCATGGGCAAGCGCAGTGAGATTCAGGGGAGGCTCCAGGCCTCCTGGCCCATCCTCACCCTGTCCTTGGTTTTCTTCCGGTGTCAGAAAGGAAATCCTTACAGGCATCCCCTGAAGTTACCTTAGAGAAGCCTCTCACATAGAAAGTAAATGAGTCAAGCCTTGAGAGAAGTGACATTCATAAACTTATGTTTTTATTCTCTTTCTGTACATATTGGCAATGATAAAGCTTAAAGATGCATGTCCTATGAAATATGCAAAACAAGGAATTTACATAAATAATTTATACTTCAGAAAATTAAAGTTGAAAAATACTTTCCACATTATTAGAGTTCACAGTATTTAAAGTAACTCAAGCTTTCCCACTTATTTTCAAACTCTATTGTCTTAGCAGAGAATGATAAAATCTAATTGGGAATAAATTGATCAAGTTTCTGTGGTCAGTGCGTGAGTAGACTCGATTTCAGCCTCAGGCCACGCGAGCACTGAGGCCACAGCCTTCCATCCCAACCCTTCCCTCCTGAGTGGCTGTGGCCCAGCAGCGGTCACATGGCGTGGAATGGTTACAGCATCACCAAACCACTCCACAGTGGACGCATTCAACTGAGCGCTAACTTCTGGCGGTCTGATGCCTCATTTCCACATAATACTTTTTATAGCCCTGAAATGGAAACCTTGGCATCTAACCGCAGCTGAACATGTCAACACTAATCCAAGGCACTGTGCTAGGGGTTTGGTTTATTTGTAGGAAAGATCGGGTTTGCATAGGTTGCTAGCGACTTAGTGTGCAGCAGGACAGAGGCCCCAGCGCGTGGCTGTGTGATGGATGAGGCTCATGACTCCCCGGCCTGGGAGAGCGCAGTCCCTTGCTCCCCACCCAGCCTGTGCCGATCCCTGGGTGCCGTCCTTCGGAGGCCCCTACAGGAGAGTTTTTTGCTCAAAGAGTTGCAGGTCAAAGCGGACCCAGACCTCCCCCGTGGGGACCTCATGCAGCAGTAGTCGGCGGGTGGTGGGGCCTTTGCTTTCCTGTTCTGTTCGAATTTTTGCCACTGGAACTTCAGTACGACCCAGGAAATCTGGTGAATAAACACAGGAGCGTCAAAGTCTTTCTTCTTTAGAAAGACCTACATCAGGAGGAGTGTCTGGGATGAGATTTGTAACACGTTCTGACCCACAACAAGCCTCTTCTCGGGACTTACGGATGTCTGCCACTGTGGGTGGACGCATGGAGAACGGCAGTTGGCGCGAGAGCAGGTGACTGACAGGCACTCAAGCCTCTGCACTGAGAATGCTCTGCCCATCGGTATGTGCCGGGGCAGTGTGACCTCGTGTGTGCCGGCAGTGACTGGGAGCGAGGCCACCCTCTCTCCCTGAGGAAGGACACTCACTTGCTGCCAAGGTGAGCGGCCACAGGCCAGTGTCCTTTCCCTGAGGCGTCACGGGGCATACATAGGGCTGACCATCCTGGATCCAGACCCAGGATCTAGAAAGCTGGGAAAAACTTCAGCTCCCCTCGCCGAGTCACACTTACCGTCTGGGGAAAACTGGTCTCTGTCAAACATGGTGAGACACAGCACATCTTGATAAAGATCCTTAATAAAGAACTGGCAGTTAAAGTTCCACTTGGGATTTAGTGTGTCCTGGATGGTTCTGGTAGTGTAGCTCTGGGAGCCCATGCTGATTTCACAGTATGGATTGCTCTTTCCTGAACAGAAACAAACCACAGACACATGTGGCGCATGTAGCTGAAACGACTGACTAACAGCCATCACTGAGCAGCAGCAGAATCTGAAACGAGGCTTCACCAGGGACCACAGCAGCAGGAGTCACCGCCTGGGGGGCTACGTTCGCCTTGTGGTCTGGTGGCACAGCCTCCGTGTTCCCAGGACTGACAACAGCCTAAGTCTGGGGAGCGACTGGGAGCTCGAACGCCAGGACTGCCCCCACAGAGCAGGCGTGGGTAACGTCAGTGCAGCCTGCGGTGTGCTTTCTCCGTGCAGAAGCACCAGGAAGGCAGGCAGTGGTACTTACTGGGGAAACAGTGAGGATAATATTGGTCCAATAAACTAGCTTATCACCATTTCAGTGGCACTGGACATGCTGACTCCAAAAGTATCCCGCTATCCAGTGTTCAGAAGACTCATCAGCAAAGAGTGGGGCAGTTACCATGTCTCTGAAGGAAGAAAGCATTTACCATTTGGTTTGCAGGCTTTTAATTCTGTAGCTTCAATGACGTGCACCATCAGACGCCCAATGCCTGAAGTCTTCTGAGAGCGGGCTGCAGGAGGGAAGGCGGTCATGTCAGCCCCTGCGCTGGGATGCAGAGGGCACAGTGACGCTGCTAAGCTGTCGACACAATCTGTCCTTCTAGCCAACCATAACGCTACCCCCATCTGTCACTGCCCTGGGCCCAACCGCCCAGCACCTGGTCGCCGCCTCTGTGTCACCTGCTGTGTCCACCCATCAGCATCCCACTCGCCCTTCAAGACCCAGGTGCAACCTCACATCCCCCTCCCAGCCCCCTTCCCTTCTCTGTGCATCCAATCCCTGACCTATGAGCAGCCACGGCCTGCTGGGTCTGAAAGTCTGTCTCGTGTCTGTGCCTCTGCCAGACAGGAGCCATTGTAGAGCACAGACTATTTGCTTTCTCCTTGTATTAACTCCTCCATTGCCTAGCTCACAGTAATAGTAACAAAATAATAATACGATTTATTCAGCACTTAGTGGCAGCTGGCATTTACCGAATACTTACTTTGTGTTAGGCATGGGCTAGACCTTGGCACAAATTATTTAAACTGCATAATGATGCTGTAAGGTAGCTCCTCATCTTATACATGAGAAAAGCTGAGGCTTGGAAAGGTCTGCAGTGCACTCAGCTCAGAGCTGCTAGATGGCAGGGTCAAAATTTCAACATCCGATACCAAAGTCTGAACCACTCACATCGTTCCAATATGCAGACATTACAGCTGACAAGGAAGTTTGACTTAAGGCCTTGTTCCAGTTAAGGGGGACTCAAAAGGCTTTCTGTATGGACAGAAATGAGTCAGTCGACTCACATTATCTTGGTAAACATGAAACGTACTTAAACAGGCTTTGCCTTCGAGGGTTTAAAAACTAACAAAAAATATGCTTGGTGAGTGACTGATGTGACTGACTCTTCAAGGCCAGGGGGTATGACCTTCTCTGTGGGTCATACTGGGGCGCATGCCCTGCACTTCCCGCTGCCTGGGAGTGTGCACTCGGTTCCCCTGGAGGAGGGGGTGGGGCTTACTTACCTCTGTGGGCCCGGCGAAGCCTAGGCCAGAGCCTGGCACAGAGTGAGTCATCGATAAACATCTCAAGAGCTGAACACATGGACAGTGCATATACCATGTACAGATACCAATGGTATGTAACACTCAGAAGAACATTGATTTACATCTTTGGCCAATTAAAAGATCATTAAATGCTTTATGAAATGATTCAGCCATTGATTTTTCCATAGCAAGCTTTTAAGTTACCATTAAAATAACATTCGATTAGCAAAAGCCAACTTACACGTACCTTTCAGGAGCAAACAAAACAAGGGAAACCTGAATGAAAAAACAATGGAGAGCTGCAACCAGAGCACCAGAAGCCTAAGGGGGTGGCCTGGACAGGGAGGAAGCTGCTGAAGGTGGAGGAGAGGGTGGCTGGAAGCAGAAGCCTCCAGCGGGGAAGGGGCTGCAGAAGGTGGGCACAGCGGGGGATGGCACAGAGAGGCCAGAGCAGAGTGTGGCAGCCCTGACAGTTCTGGTCAGAGGTCCCGTGGGGTGGGGTGGGGAGGGTGTATGACAAAGACCCCTGCCGCTACACGGAGCAGGTGCGTGATCCATCCATGAACAGAGAGGACACAGTCCACACAGCAGTTACAGAGCACACTGAGCAAAGTCCCATGCTGGGCCCTGCCTCCAGGGAGCCTGTGGCCCTTAAGGGAGAAAAGAGGGGGATGGGGCCTTCAGCAGAAGCAACAGAGGACTAAAGTCCAGAGTAGGACATCAGACTCAAGGGCAGCAGGGGCTCCAGGTAGGAGTCATGTTGACTAGGGCATGTCATGGGGGAAGGGGGCATGGGGAGGCAGGGTGTGCTGGGCCTTGAAGGACAGGAAGAATTTGGAGGTGGAGGTGGAGCATTCTGGATGGAGGGAGGCCTGCAGGGCG
Organism: Carlito syrichta; assembly: GCF_000164805.1. Lineage (NCBI taxonomy): Eukaryota > Metazoa > Chordata > Mammalia > Primates > Tarsiidae > Carlito > Carlito syrichta. The sequence goes on from NW_007248670.1 coordinate 244,203, forward strand.
ACCGTGGGCTGGGCTGGGCACAGGGAGACACTGGGGAACGGGCTGCCTGACAGGTAATTTGGGGGGTGAGCCCTGAGTTTGGGCTAAGAAATCTGTCCTTAAGCTGGGAGGCAAAAGGAAAGCTACTTAAGCAGGGAGAGGCGTACTCAGAACAGTTCTGTAAACAGAACACTCCAGCCATGGAGAGGATGGGTGGTGGAGAAAGAGGGGAGCTTGTGCTGTCTCCTGGGTGGTCGACGGGAGAGCTTGTGGCACTGGGAAAGGCCAGACGACGGGAGAGACAGCGATGGAACTGCAGGACACAGCAGCTGACTGGATGACGGGCACGAGGGCGTTTCTGCTCGGTGGCTAAGGGCCATGCTGGTCCACAGAGACTGCCCAAGGAGGCGCCACTGCTGGAGGCAGGCTGGTGATCCCACTGGAAACACCAATGTGCGATGTCCGGCAGGCTTAGGGCAGTGGGGTGGGGTGTCTGCAGGGGCTGGGTCTGAGGTGTGGGCTTGGGAGGGGGCAGCCAGCCTGCCAGGAAGCAGGGATGAAGTGGGGCCCGAGGGAGGGAGCTGACGAGAGGCGGGGGAGGCTCAGGCAGGGCTGTGGCAGGAGGGCCCTCAGGAGACAGTGGGGCCCAGAGGAAAGGAGGAGCCTGGACTGTTGCCACTGGGAGAGAGAGCCGGCGCAGAGAAAGCGAGCCAAGCCTCGGCTTAGGTCACAGGTGTCGCTGATGGGACAGGAGGCGAAGTCTACAAGGTGAGGAGGAGCAGGAGGGGACAGACCCAGGGCAGAGGCTGCCAAGGGAGAGGGTGGAGGGTGGATCCCGGAGGAGGGAGAGGGCAGGCAGCAAGGGGAGCAGAGGGCGTCCCGAGGCAGGAGGGATGTGACCACTGCGTGGAGTCTGAAGGTGAAAAATGGACCAAGCAGAGGCGAGGAGCGTTGTGGAGAGAAAGGGGTGAAGAATGGGTGGGCCGAGGAGCGGGGGAGACTTTGTGGCCGAGAGGAGGCTCCGAGCTGGTGCTAACAGGCCTGCGTCTGTTAGGGGGCTGGGGTGATCTGCGGTCTGATTCCTCAGCGGGCCTGGTCTTTGGACTTTCAGGCCTCCCCAGTCGCAGCCTCAGTGCAGGAGCAGCAGCTGCTGTCCCCAGTGCCCCGTGCCTGGTTCCACCCTCCAGGGCACCCCAGTACCTTGATAAGCCCTCTCTCGCTTCCTCTTCTCTGTGTCGATGTACTGCTCAGACGCCGCCTTGATCTTCTGGACCCAGGCGGTCCTGCGGGAAAGCAGAGGCAGCATTGGCGGCTTCCACCCCAAGGGCCCCCTGGCTCTGCGTGCCTTCTTCTCTCTTGCTAACCTCGGCCCAGCAAGTTTCCAGCCACAGACCTCACAGTTCATCCGAAAGATGTCTATGCCAACTGAGTATCGCACTGAGAATCTCTAGCAAGGGCTCCTGCTACTCACAAAACACCAGGCATCTGTGAGGTGCTGGGGACCCAGAGGCGGAAGATGCCTTGACCCCATGGATAATTCAGAACAAGGTAGGTTCTAGTACACGGAGAACTACTCACAGAGGAGGAGCAGCACCCCTGGGCTTGCCACCTGGAGCGCTGTGGAGCGCCACTGAGGTGAGGAGCGCACCCCACGCGAGTGCGCTTCGGTCTGTGGGTAGAGGGCAGGGGCTAGGGCCTGCAGCACAAGGAGACCTTGGAAACCAGCAAAGCGAGTGGACGGTCGCCTGAGGGCGCATCCTGAGGGGGTTTTAGAGGCCTGAGGTGTGGGATCTGCCACTGAGAAGACTGAGGAGTAGTGTGAGGAGCGGCTGAAGCGGGGAGGCATGTTAGGAGGTGGCTGCAGGGACCGAGCCGATCCACGGGACCGGAGCAGAGGGAACGTGTCAAGAGAGGCTGGGGACACGGAATCAGTGGGGCTTGAGCAAGGACGGGGACAGGTTTACGACAGCGGGAGACGTCCAGGCTTTCTCCCAAAGTTCAAGGCAGGCCACACATGGTCATGACTGACCTCTCGTTAATGTTGTCTGTTCGGAGGGTGTAGACCCGATCAATGTGGGAAATGTGGAAGACGGGCTCATCGCTGGAAGGGTCTGTGGGCAGTTTCACCAAGACTTCATTCAGGAAAATGGGCTGCAAGAGTTAGGGCCAAGATACAGGCTGTGAGATGGGCCAGAACACTCTACCCGCTATGTCCAGGGAGTTCTGTTTGTTCTGAAGAGCCTTGAGAAGGAGAAAGGGTCTAGTGTCTAAGGTCTGTTACACAGAAAAAATGAGATGGCCTCCATTCTGTAAAAGTAAATACCGAGGTGGATCAGGTCTCATGGAACTGGGCACAGGAAGTCTGCACGCCCATGACTGCCATGACTGCTGATGCCAAAGGCTCTCTCCCCTGTCACCAACAGTTGGCACTGTGCTTGGGCTCAGTTTACAGAGACCTGATGCTGAATGTGGACAGTGGTGGGACCCGGTGTCCTGTTTGCAGGGAGGCAGCCAGAATTCAAAGCTGGACCCGGCTGACGGCCATCCGCGGGCAGCGAGGGCTCAGCCACTCTGGGCCCTTCCCTTGGGAAGCAACAAAGGCAGCGTGAGCTTCTGGAGGCCGGTGAAGAGTCCCACGAGGACAGCGCAGGCTCAGCCAGGAAGGGCCTCAGGTCAAGGTAGAACCTTGTGAGGCCCCTGAAGCCACTGCCGGGTCTGCGGTACTCACCGTTTTATACATTTTGAATTGAGCATTGGACTTAGAGCTGAAAAGTTTCTCAGAGCCGGAGGAAACAGCAAACTGCTTGACCATGTAGGTGAGAAGCAAGAAGTCATTGAAGAGGAATCCGTGCAGTTCCTTATTGCTCTTGGTCTTGTATAATTTTCCACTGTGCAAAAGCTTTCGGGGCCCCAGGCAGTTGGTGAGAGAGTTGAAAATAAGTTGCTTAAAGAGAAAGAAAATGTCACTTTTTAAATCCCAGCACAAATCATCCCAGAACCCTGGGCCTGAAGGTTCTGTGGTAGAATTTACTAGGTGGGAATGTGGCAAGAGTCCTACACCTTCACACAAAAGATCTCACGTTTGTAACTCTTCAGGGTTCACACTGGCCAAGTAGACATCACTTTTACCCACAGAATACTGATTTTACCAGCTGAATTCAAAGAGCTCAAAACAAGAAACCCAAATCTTCTCGTTACAAGAAAGGAAGACGATGACAATTTGAAGTGGAGTGCCTTTGTAGGAGCAGGATGGTGAGTCTGCACAAGTTGAACTGAGGAGTAGATGGTCCACACTAGGGGAAGGCTTGAAGCTGGTTCCCCACCCAGAGCCCCCGGCGGGATATGGTTGAACAGCCCGGGCCTCACCTCCGCGAGACCTTCACACTGGATGTGTGCCTGGATCCACTCCAGTCGGTCTGAGTTTTCCTTCTCCCGAACCCCCTCGTTCACCTGAGAACACAGCTCTTCTGCACGCTCCAGGGCCAGCTTCAGGGAGGAATGGTCCACGTGGTTCTCTGGGGTGTTCTCCAGAATCTGGAAGAGAACGGGCTGCATCACGTGGGAAGCTATGCTGGGCACTGGAAATGCAACGTGAACACAATGACAGTTTCTGCCCTTGAGAAGCCTGTAGTCCCCTAAGTCTTGGGGACACAACAGGGACAGATGGCTGTTACCACAGGGTGTGACAAGTGCCAAATGGGTCAACTGCTCTGAAATGTGTGGGTCTCTGGTTGCCCTCTCACTGGGTCCTGGTAACAGGCCTTTTGTTAACGCGTGCCCTCCTACTTTTCGCGCCCCCAGATTTAAGCCCTGTGTCTCCAGGGAGAGCCCTCCAATATGAACTGGCTGCAACCTGGGGTAAATGTGAACGTGCTGAATAGCAATGGTTCATAGCTTTTTGGGGGTCACTGATCCTTTTGAAAATCTGGTGAAAGCAAGGACTCCCCTGCCACAGGAAAAATACAATAAAATCACGTTGTCAGCATGTAGAGAAAAATGCATTCAGTTTATTCAGATGTGATTTCAAACTACTCATGCCACAAATATAAGTGAACAGGGGCTAGAATATGACTTTGTGTGGTCCCTCCAGATATCAGCAGGCTGGTCACCAGACGACTCCTGTCTGGACCCTTCACTCTAGTTGGACAGGTCCACAGTCCTTTCTTTACAGTTCTAAAACACACAAGGGCCTGGAAGCCTGAAGTTTTTCTTTAGTATCATTTGGTGGCAAAACCTGGCCTGAAGAGAAAAGATGTAATTATTATTCTACTTACAGTGATTATCTGTATATTTCGCTGTAGGAATGTTCATGTGTTTGGTTACAAGTGCTGCCCCAGGCTTAGTTGGGGCGCCACATAATGTATGGCACTTGAACTACATTCTGAATGCTGAAACACATCTGACCCCACATACTACAATTAAGGGACTGCAGACCTTGTATTACCAGGTCAGTTCAGCTAGGCATCGGTAACACGAGCTCTACGTTGTGATCACGTAGCTCACAGACCAAAAGTCTGCCTTCTCTTCAGGAGGTCCACACCGCTTATAGCAAAAGGAATGACTGCTCAAGCAGGGACAATGGGCACTTCAAAGATGGGATTTTAGAGAGAATGTATCCTGGAAGCAGATGATAGATGGAAGATGGATGTGGTTCTCAGAAGAAGGATAAGCCCAGGTCAACTCTACTCTATCTCTGGGTTCAAGTCGGGATCCACATTTGAGACCTCAAGGGGCCTCTGTCCTGCCTGGACAGACACACTTATGATGCAGATGCTGGGGGAGTTTCTTGGAAGGGTCATGACAAGTCATCCAAGTGACACTTTAAGCCTTCCTTATTTACCCACTCCAAGGATTCAGCCCTTCGGATTGTATGTGTGTTCCCATGCACACACACAGACACACATGAGCACACACACACATGAATGAACGCACACACAGGTGCCTGGCCCACCTTCTGTAGCGTCACACCACGTGCAGGAGAGGTTGGCATACTCGGAGGCTCCCTGAGGATCTGGCCTCCATGAGCCTCAGCAGGTCCTGCTGCTAACTGAGATCCGCCCGCCCCCGCCTGAGCACTCACACTTCTGATGAGCAGAGGGTAGCGGGTGATCCTCTGCATGGGCTTCAGCAGGAAGCTGGAGAGGGGCATTCCTTTGCACCGAGGGTCAGATGCCAGCTTCTACAAAGTAACGCAGAGGCTTGTGAGGACATCATAGCTCCTAGCACAGGAAGGACTGGCCACACGCCCGCCTTTGGTCACCTTTTGGGGTTCAAATTTCTTTTAATAACTCGGGATCCAAAGTGATGCGCATCAGGCTCTCTCTAGTCACACGTCACCTTGTCCCCAGTTCCTTCTCATGTGCCGCTCGCAGCCTGGGTGATCACTCCCTCCTCTGCTTCTAGAGTCATCCTCTCCCAGCCCACTGGCCTTCGTGGCTCTCCACATTCCCCCTCTCCCAGCACCCCCCCAGCTGAGTCCCGGTGTCTGTGACCTTTCTGGAGCTCTGAGCCTGCCGTGTTGCACTCCTTCTGACCTGGGCGTCCCAAAGGCACCTCAGTCTCAACACGCCCCAAACATGGTCCTCACCTTCCCTGGTAAGGGCCATCTCCTCTGCCTGCATCCCTGTTGGAGGTGGTAGCACCTTTCCGCACCCACCCACCAACCACACGTACACCTCGGAGCATCGTGGACGCCCACTCTGCACAGCTCTGACTTCCCTACCTCTGCGTGCCTATTGTTCTTTCTTGAGCAGTAGCCATCACTGCCATCACTGAGCACCTACTGTGTGCCAGGCAGTGCATGTGTGAGCGTCTGCTGGAGCTGCCCCTGCCCTTTCTTCTCAGTGCCGGTTCGCACTCGCTCCTGAAGACTCGGGTCCTGCTTCTCCTTGTTTAGGCTCTCCCTGGACACCTCCCTCCCCTCCTGACCCTGGCCTGGCCCCCTCAGCACGCACCACAGCCGCATCAGGTAATTCAGGCAGAGGCGTCACGTAAGTGTCCCTACCCTACTAGACAGTTGATGCCAGGGGCCAAGGGCCACATCCTATTTGCTTGTCCCCCTAGTATAAGTACGCTGAAGAGAGTAGCTAGCACTCCAGGGTGATCACTTTTAATGACTGAAAAATACACTTACCATAATTTACCTAATCATCCCTCCACTACTGGACACGTAAATTGCCCCATTTTTGGTTTTGTTTTTGGACATACTTATATCTACATATGTTGCTATAACAAGTATCTTCATGCTTTTTATTTCTATATTTTCTGAGCCTTTAACAAAAGTAACATTTTGGAACACGGCTTATTGCTAGACTTTGCTGTTTGAGATAACTAAAATCAGGCCTTTCATTATGAGACTGTAATCTATTTTTATTTTTTACTATTGTTACAATTGTGATGACATTGACATCTTGTTTACATTGTTATTGCTATTTAACAATTTCAGCAATCCTTTATCATGCTTTAGAAAGTAACTGCCCTGTTTTTAATTGTACTACTAACTACTTTAAAACATGCACATGTACTAACAGTTCTGTCTGCATTTACCTAACTATTCTGACCGAGATTTATTTCCATGGTCTTGGTTTCCTTCCCTTTCTTCCAGTTCATTCCCAGGTGACTCCCTGCCTCCTGCTTTTATCACCAGTTGAAGGCATCTGTCCTCAGTGTCCCCACATCGACCATTTTTGCATCCCTGAGGTCATGGTAAGGAAAAATATAGTGATCCTTTACTGAATCCTTGTAATAATGTGCTGCTCTCTATGCTGAAGTCCTTTATCTCATTATCTCCCATTGACAGATGAGGGGACTGACGAGCCCATACGTTAAATAACGTGGTCACACAACTGTGGCGATGGGCTGGGATTCTGAAGCCTATCTTGTCCTAGGCATGACATTTCATAGCCTGCTGAGACAATTCTATTTGATGATGACAGACTCTTCTTCCCATGGGATGGTTGATTTTATGAACTGTTATTTTATTTATTTTTATTTTTATTTTTTTTGAGTTGGAGTCTTACTCTGTCACCCAGACTGGAGTGCAATGGCCGCTCCCGGCCACTGCAGCCTTGACCTGCTGGGCTCCGGCCATCCTTCCGCCTCAGCCTTCCCAGTTGCCAAAATTACAGGCATGTGCTACCACGCCCGGCTGATTTTTTGATTTATTGTAGAGATGAGGTCTCGCTGCCCAGGTGGGTCTCGAACCCGCGGGCTCAAGCAATTCACTCACTTCAGCCTCCCAAAGGCGCCGGATTACAGGCTGAGCCACTGAGCCCGTCTGAACTGTTATTTAAAAAATTTTTTTTGAGTCAAGATCTCACTCTGTCACCCAGATGAGTGCAGTGGCATGATCGTGGTTCACTGCAACCTGGACCTCTTAGGCTCAGGCAACCTTCCCATCTCAGTCTCCCAAGGAACTGGGACTACAGGTGTGCACCACTATGTCCAGCTAATTTTTTGATTTTTTTGTTGAGAAGAGGTCTCGCTATGTTGCCTAGGCTGGTCTCACACTCCTGGACTCAAGCAATCCTCCAGTCTTGGCCTGCCAAAGTGCGGATTTACAGGCATGAGCCACTGCACCTGGCCTGAACTATTATTTTAATTAACAGTTAACAACTATTTGTAAAAGATATTGGGTTACAAATTAAAAAATTATAACTAAATACAAATACAGAAGCTAGTCTTGGAGTCAGGGCTACTTTTGCCTTATAGAATGAATTTGGTGTCTTTCTATTTTTTCCCATGATCTCTACAGTTTTATAATATGGAATAATCTATTCCTCATAGCTGGAAAGAATTCATCATTAAATTCATCAAGTGAACTCAGCTCCTATTTGGGTTAAGTTTCTCAATTTTTGTCTTAGTTAACAGTATTTTAATATAGTAAGATTTTTTAAAAAAGGAATTTCTATTCTTATTGAGTCAATTTATGAATTTTAGTAGAAAATTACAAATGCTGTTAATCTCTTCACATTTATTAACATGTATTTTTTAATTATATGGCCTTTAATTAAGAGATATCTTTATATCCATTCTTATTGTTGTTTGTGTTTTTTCTCGCTTTTTCTATTAATCAGAGTATTTTTTTTCATGTTTCAGGTGTGTGCTTTTATTGAACTGGTTTCCAGCCAGTGTACAGGTAAACCCTGGCTGCCTCCACACCTCTACCCAGTCCCAGGGAGACCAAAAGCCTTCATACATCTCAAGTCAGGGACAAAAAGGGGGACATGGTGACTGATCATTCAATATAAAATAAGAAAGCATCAGCCGGGCTTGGTGGCTCAGTCTGTAATCCTGCGCCTTTGGGAGGCTGAGATGAGTGGATTGCCTGAGCCTGCGGGTTCGAGACCCGCCCGGGCAACTTGGCGAGACCTCATCTCTACAATAAATCAAAAATCAGCTGGGCATGGTAGCGTGCGCCTGTAGTTGCAGCTACTCGGAAGGCTGAGGCGGAAGGATCGCCGGAGCCTAGCAGGTCGAGGCTGCGGTGGCCGGGAGCGACCACTGCACTCCAGTCTGGATGACAGAGTGAGACTCCAACTCAAAACAAACAAACAAACAAACAAAAACACAAAACAAACAAACAAAAAGAAAGCATCAGGGCCAGAAGATTTAAAAAAGCTTGCATCACATAATTTACAGAAAAGCAATGCTGTCACCTCCCCCGAGAGTTACATTTTATAAATTATTTTCGAGATACCAGTTCTTGAATATATTGATATCATTTGTGTTTTTATCTTTATTAGTTCCTCCATTTTCCTTTTGGGATTTTTTTCTCAGCCTACATATCTTACATTTTATTCTTAATTTCATTCTTTTTTGACAATGAAAATATTAAAATTATGCAGTCTCCCTTAAGTTACTGATGTGGCTGTATAATAGATCCCAATATGAAGTATTTCATAAGCAAAAAAATCCAAAAAGAATGGAAAAAAGAAAACACATTTTACTTTCATTCCCTTCATCATTTTCATACAAGTAGCGATAGTTTCTAATCTGAACAACCACCACGAAAATGACTTCTCGGAATGTGCCATTTTGTCATAATAACTCGCCATATGAGGCTCACTGTGGTCTCATGGAAGGATGCTCCTGATTCATTCTCTTCTACATTATGTTCTCTTTCTGAGCACTGTTTTAGCTTTATTCCTCATGTTTAATTTATGACCATGGCATCATGGAACCGATTCTTTCCTTGTCTTCTTGAGGGTTTCTAGAACCTCTGATGAATGTGTGCACACTTCTGGCATATGATTAGGATTCCAGATACATATTTTACGTGCTATCTTAATTCTTGGTATTGTCTCTACTCCTACTCTCATTTCCTTTTTTCACAGTTTATTCATCTAGTTATTTAAAATTTTATCTTATTTCACTTTATGCATTTAGGTAGGCTATTTTATATTATTCTGGAATAAGATGGCTATTAAGGAAATGCAATTTACAAAATTAGGAAAGTGACATTCTGGCTGGTTCTTTGGGAGTAAAATGTAGCTGATAAATACATATGCTTAAAAAAAAACTCTGGGCCAGGCGTGGTGGTTCATGCTTGTAATCCCAGTACTCTGGGAGGCCGAAGTGGGAGGACCAGTTGAGCCCAAGAGTTTGAGACCAGTTTAGGCAACATAGCGAGACCTGTCTCTACAAAACATTTAAAAATTAGCCACGTGTAGGAGTGCATGCCTGTAGTCCTTGCTCCTTGGGAGGCTGAGGTGGGAGGATTGCTTGAGCAAAAGAGGGGAGGCTGCAGTGAGCCATGATCGTGCCACTGCACTCGGCCTGGGTGACAGGGAACCCTGACTAAAAAAAAACAAAAACAAAACACTCTGCGATTAGATGGAAAAAATCACGGTCCCAGTGCCAAGAAAAATCAGGTCTATGTGAAAGGCAACACAAAGCAATCAGAAAATTCTTTGCCATGTTCGTTTCCTTTAGGAACTGATGGGAATGCCTTTTTCCACTGCTGAGATTCCCTGCAGGACCATTGGATGCTGCTGCTTCCAGGCTCAGAATGGGGATGGCCTTGCTGTTATCCCAGCACAGACACCTGCAAGGCCAGGAATGGAGTTACCTTTAAAAACTCTTTGAAGTCTGCGTCTTCGTCTGTCTTCTGCTGCAGCAGAGCTGCTCCGTTAAGCTGACAGCTGCAGAAGCGGATGTAAGCCTGCATGTGGGACAGCTCAGCCGCCAGTATGTCCCCGATCATCTGCACAGGCATCTTCTCACCGCCAGTCTTCTTCCGTACCCGCAAGGCCCTGCAAACACCATATTCTCACTTGCTGTCTCTAAATGAATGTCCCTGGTAACTAAAGGATGAATGCCCTGGGAGGCCAATGGTAATGATGACCATGAATGACCTAAGAACCTCTGGCACTGGGAGGGAAAAGTCAGGAGGAAGAGGAGGCTGCTTGGGCCGAGAGCTCTGCTGGCTAGGTCAACCTGGGTGAATCGTCAGCAAAGAAGGAAAAGAAAATGAAGTTTACACTTGAGTGCCTCTAGGTCTTTAGAATTGTTCTGGTTTCACCTTAGCTTCTTAGCTAAGTTTCTTTTGAAAGATTCTAACTTCTTCTTGGTTGAACCAAGAAGAAGGAAATTTCTAGTCTGTGAGAGAAAAACGGGAGCAGGAGCTGTGGAGGACAGGTGTGGAGGGAGCCATCCTACAGGTATGGTGGGTACAAAACCACCCCAAGGGATGGAGCTTCCCATGGGGACTGAGGAGGCCAACGACACACTGTTGTCTGGGCCGCCATGAGCTAAAGCTCTCTTCTGACCCTACTGCCAGAGGCAAGCATGTCTTATATTTAGGAACCATAGATTAATATACTGCATGTGTAATGATTTAATTTTTTTCTTTGTTTAACCAAAGTATTTCTTTGTTATATTTCTTTTCTTTTTTTTCTTTCTTTCTTTGAGAAAGCAGGATTTATTGAGAGGACAGAAAAGCTCCCTCGGTGGAAGGGGACTGGAAGGGCTGCCCTATTTCTTTACTTTCTTAAATAGTTATGCATTTTACAGTCACAGGGCATTCCACAAAATGGTAATAAAATAACAAGCCTTAAGGAGTAGAAATCAGCTCAAGTAGCCCCTACAGAGGGACATGTGTGAGTCAGCCTCCAAGTTGGGGGTGGCCAGCTGCAAGGATAGGTCATGCTCACAACTCACTTCAGCAGCTTTGTGTTAGACATGATGAGCTCTTTCCAGTTAACAAAGATCAAGGTCATTTCTCCTTCAGTGAGAAAGCCTGACTCCGCCATCCGCTTCTGAAAAACCTGAAATCAAAACACAGAAGAAATGAGTTAGCGTGAGTGTGGTCATACAGCCTATGTGTGGTCTAAACCACAGTGTCTTCATACACTAGAACTAGCAAGATCATGGCTTTTCTTTCTTTTTTTTTTTTTGAGTTGGAGTCTCACTCTGTCGCCCAGACTGGAGTGCAGTGGCCGTTCCCGGCCACCGCAGCCTCGACCTGCTGGGCTCCGGCGATCCTTCCGCCTCAGCCTTCTAAGTAGCCAGAATTATAGGCATGCGCTACCACGCCCAGTGGATTTTTTGATTTATTGTAGAGATGAGGTCTCGCTGCCCAGGCGGGTCTCGAACCCGCGGGCTCAGGCAATCCACTCACCTCAGCCTCCCAAAGGCGCGGGATTACAGGCTGAGCCACCAAGCCCGGCTGGCTTTTCTGAAAAAGCATATTTATGACTTCTCTACTGTTTGCTTCTTGAGCTGATTCTAAAGGCTGAGATCTAGTAACTTCCTCATTAAGATTCTCCTACTTGTCTCAAAGGGATGTTGTGAAGGTTAAACAACACCATGGGCATAAAGCACTCACACACGGTGCTTGCAGAGTCACAGAAGCATAGCAGTCGCTAGGTGAGCATCTGAGCATCCTGGACAACAGCTTATGGGAAGTTCAATGACAGAACCAGGGTCACGCCTCACCCTACCCCCCCAAGGCTAACCCCAAGCACATGTGGATTTCAGAAGTTGGTTGACCAAAGGGGAAACAGTAATACCCTACATCTGATTTCCACAGTACTTAAGATTCACAATGCGCTGACGTGCAAATTGTAGATGTTTGTGTGTATGTGCAGGTACACATGTGTGTGTCTGTCAAGTTCTCGAGTCATAACATAGATGATGTAGGTGAAGCTAAGTCAGGCATTATCATTCCCAACTGACCCATTAGGAGTGAGTGCTCAAGGTCATATTGTCAGAATATGGAGGAGCTAGATAGAACTTAAACTCAACTCTTTTTATTCTAAGCCCAAGTTTCCACTCAACAACTAAAACTCCTAGGGAATGACTTTAATAGCCTTAAGGAAATAGTGAGACAGCTCTTTTCATGTGTGACCTTTCCAAAAGACACATGACATGGTGCTTTCTATTAAAATCATTCCCAGGCTTCCTGCTGGCCCCCTGATGAGATGCCAACTCTCGAGGCTCACGAGGCCTGTGAGGTCTCCTGGCTGTCCTCACCAGCCTGGCCAGGTACTTCTTCACACTGGACAATCTGCAGGTCCCCAACTCCCTTTCTACATGCCTTCCCACTTCCGTTTCCTCCTCCTGGCAAAGCAAACTTGTCCTTGTCCAACAAGTAACTGGGAAAGTCCTTCTGGCTGCGGGGGTTCCCTCCTCTGGGCTCCAGTCCTCAGTCACCCTACTGTAACAGTAACAGGACTCCAAACTCCTTGAGGACGAGAACTTTCTTCTTCAATTCTAGCATAGTGTTTTGCACATGGTGGGTTTTCAATTAATGTTCACTGAGTTGAATTGAACATGGATTCACAGAATTCAGGCAGAAGTCCCGAAGAGGGTTTTATGGTTCCAAGTCAGACTGAAGATGCCAGGAGACTCCTGTGAGAGCATGCCCTGAAGGATGGTCGATCTGCTCTGAGGCTGCTACCGAAGGACAAGGGAAGCAGCTGGTGGTGTACCTGTCCTTTTGTTCACTGATTCATTCATGTCACTTTAGTCATTCTACGTAGCTGCTTTGAGCCAGGTTTGGTGAGGTAAGTGGATGGGAATAAGATGATCGGCCCTCTGGAACCTTCCCAAGAATGGTAACCGTGAACAGTGTTTCTCACCCTAAACCCTGGACCCTAATATAACTCCTCGCTCTTCAGAGCATCTCATCAGGTTGGCAGAGCAGGCATTAGTGATTTGTTAATTTAACTAGTCTTCTTACCTGAGGACCTTGACACATTGACTGGAAACTAAATGCCATGGTACCAAAAGTACCAAAAGGCCCCAAGTGATCAAGTGACTGGCCTGAGGCGGGGCAAGCACCCTGGTCCCTGCTCACTTCAGTGTTAGTGTCAGAGAGGCCTCCACACCATTTATAATCCCTTGGGCTTGGAATCTAACCAGCAGCAGGGCTGATCCTTGTAGGGGGTTATTTAAAAAGACAGGCTTTCTTCCTAGGCCACCTGTTCTAGTCAGAGAAGTGCAGACATAAACACACTTAATTCACTGGGCACTTATGGAAAGTCCTCCAAAGAGCCAGGCTAAGTTTTGGGAATGCAGGATGCACCATCCCTGCTCTCAAGGAGCTCACTGTTTTGTGGGGAAGATAGATGTTACCAGCCGAGAAGTGCAGGATAGTGTGCAAGTGAGAGGAAAAGTGTTTAATGTCCCAGGCATTTAGGCCCACATTTGGGGTGGAGAATGGATCCAGGGCAGGACTTGCCAGGGAGCAGGTGCAGAAGAATGCAGCTGGCGCTACATCCTGCTCCTGGGTGCAGGGCCAAGCATATATTGCATCTGTTGGGTCTGTGTGCGGACACTGGTCCTCTTCAGTGATTTGCTAATTTAACTAGTCTCCTTACCTGAGGGCCTTGACACATTGACTGAAACTAAAAGCCATGGTACCAAAAGTATAATAGAGAGTTGTGTTCTTTTTTTTTTTTGAGTTGGAGTCTCACTCTGTCGCTCAGGTTGGAGTGCAGTGGCATGCTCACGGCCACTGCAGCCTCAACCTGCTGGGCTCAGGGGATCCTTCCACCTCAGCCTTCCAAACAGCTGGTACAGATGTGTGCTACCACGCTTGTCTTATTTTTTGATTTATTGTAGAGATGAGGTCTCATCAAGTTGCCAGGCTGGTCTCAAACCCCTGGGCTCAGGCAATTCTCCTGCCCCGACCTCCCAAAGTGCTGGGATTACAGGCCTGAGCCATCATGCCCGGCCAAGAGAGTCTTTTTTTGTTTGCTCAAGCACAGATCATTTTTGAGTGCTACTCTAATGAGGACGGCTGTCATTAGCTTAGAGGTCACTGGTAACATTAACAGGCGCAAACATAAAGAAACGGTAGATATATGATATTTGGGAAATATTTTACAATATGTTCCTGTTTGGTTTTCTAAACTGATGCAAACATGAGGGGAACACTTTCACTGCTTCATAATCCCTCAGAAGTATCAAAGTTTATGAAAATGTTAGGTGTCAAAACAGCAATGTAATTATAATTAGGCAAAAGTTCAAGGTAGAAAAGTCTGCTTTAGGGCCTTCACATGCACTCTACATACTCATCCTTCTCTGATGGGCCTTTGACCGCATCCAGCTAAAGCCTTCAAATGCCCTCTTGTTCTGCTCCTCTTCCCTCTGAATGACCTCATCTGGGGGAAAGAGCTGACTGGAGACTTTCAACCTCAAGCTCTATCCAGCGGCAGAGACAGCATTTAGAGGGTGTGAGAGCCCGGGTCATGATTTGTGAATTCACACATCACAAGTGAAGCCTTGCTTTGCCTCTGCGTGGAAGCAGCCCTGAGACCGAAGCCCACCATCTCCTCTGGGAGACAGCAACTACCCCAGGAGCGAGTCAGAGACAGTCTCCTCACCTCGACGACGAGCTGGAGGTCATTCATGTACCGCTCTTCAGTCTGAATCAGCTCATGAATGTAGCCCTGTCTTTTCCTCTCAATTGGCTGCATTGTGTCCAAGGTTTGCAGATCAGCACACCCTGTGGAAAAACAGGGTAGAGCTTACAATATTATTTTAGTCGACTTTGTTGAAAATTGACATTTATCAGCAGATGCGTTGGGTTTACAAAAGCTGCTCTGAGAGAACTACACAGCCTTCAAAAGAGCACTGCTACCCTCTGCGCAGCAGCACGCACATGCAAAGAGTTGGCGTTGACGAGCCTGCACTCATCACTCCAAAGTGGCAAATTAGCAACATCTGTACCACTTCCATGTGCTTCTGATTTCTTTCCTGAGCAGTAATGATGGAATTAAGAATTTTTAGCGCCGGGCTCGGTGGCTCAGCCTGTAATCCCGTGCTTTGGGAGGCCGAGGTGAGTGGATTGCCTGAGCCCGCAGGTTCGTAGACCCGCCTGGGCAACTTGGCAAGAACTCATCTCTACAATAAATAAAAAAATTAGTCGGGTGTGGTAGCACGCGCCTGTAGTTCCAGCTACTTGAAAGGCTGAGGCGGAAGGATCGCCGGAGCCCAGCAGGTCAAGGCTGCGGTGGCTGGGAGTGGCCACTGCACTCCAGTCTGGGCGACAGAGTGAGACTCCAACTCAAAAAAAAAAAAAAAAAAATTTTTAGAAATGACCTCAAAGCGATCAGGACTGTGAGGAGTTTGTGAAGAATCTCAACACATTTTTGAAGTTATTGAAATGATTAAACAAATCAAATACTTGAGACCAGTTCTTCCAAGCTGCAGGTCATGGACCATTAGTAGGTCATTACATCAATTTAGTTCTTTAAAAAATGCTAGTCAGGCCCAGATTTTAAACAGAAAATACCCCGTGCACAGCTTTGGTAAATACTGTGAAAATGTTTAGTTACGCATGTATTTGGATATATAAAATATAATTCTTACTGTGAGCTACTGTTAAAAAAATGTTTGAAAAACATGTTTCTAGATTTCTCAAAGGAAAGTTTTAAGATGATAAGACCTAAAATTCCCAGGACCCAGTGATAGCCAACAAGACTACAGTTTTAACCCAGTAGAACAAAGAACTGGTTTTGGATACACTGCAGAGGTAACTTTGAGGAAAGTCACAAGCAACCTTGCATCAGGGTGAGAGAGTTGGTGTTCACTTTGGATCAATTTACAGGCACCTCAGAGATGAACTAGATGTCAAACTATGAAGTGACATCACTGCAGAATCATTCAACAAGTAGCTGAGGGCTTGCCTGTGTACAGTGAAAGACGAAATACCTCAGGAAACACTTTCTCAGAATAAAAAACAAAAGCAGTGAACACTGTCAGAATCAAATGGAATCACTTGTGTTAAAAACCCGACAAATTGAGCCAGCGAAGGCCATGAAGTTTCTCCTTTCCCCAAAAGGAAAGGCACTGTGTCTCACAGGCTGAAGAAATGACCCAAACACAACCAACGAGATATGGGCTTTATCGGGGAGCTTATAGGGGTGGCCAGTTAGACAGGAAAAGCTGCTTCTGTTGTAAAAGGCACAGAGGTTATCTAGCACTTTTACATAGAGCAGAGTGTGGGATTAAACAGGAAAAGGGTGGGATTTCCAGTTTGCAGGTGTAGTGTGGGATGCTAATCCACTATGTTGACTTCTGATTAGCCCTAGTCCCGTGAATGTCTCCTGACTTCTATTTTATTTACAGTCCCAGTGTAAGGACATATACTCTTGCTTTCAGATCAAAGTAACCGTGCTATTATCACACAAATTACAGGCTATGACGCATGGAGCATTTCTGCCTGTTTTACCTTTCACTCACTGTCTTGCACAGAGCAAACATACTTGTTCCCCATGGCACGTAAGCCCTGGGTCTGGGAGTAACAATGTGGAGATCTTACCTGTCTTGCTGCGGCCCAGGACTACACTTCTGTCCATGAGTTCTCTCAATAAGTCACCCCATACTGACAAACTGGATTTGTCTGTCACTGCCTTGGGATTCTTGGCTTTTTTGGCATTTGGGGGTCACTTTGCATATACCGCCCTTTTTAGTGTCTATTTTTTATTTAATCACTTGTTTTACCATTTTGACTGTCGGAATTCTCCAGCAGTTGTTTGGAAAGTCAAGCCAGATAAAATGTCAATTCCCAGGATGCATTCTGAGATGGGGGCTAGATACACTGGATAAGGCTTAGGCAGTAGTCTCCCAACTTGTAATAGCAGCTCAAATTATTTGACTTTTACAGCTCCTCCCGTGACCATCTATGGCTGTTATTGGTCCCTGGAACTGATGAATGTTATTATAGATAAGGGTGTTCTCGGCCCCAGTGCTCGTTAGGGTGAGTGTGGTCTGTTTATTCTTAGGTGACCAATGTATTGTCAATTCTATATGTGGGTCTGGTCCTAGGACACCATCATTGTTTTTATTGGGTTTCTGGGGCCTTGCTTCTTATCCTAGCCTAGGGGAATCAATTCTGCCACCCCTCTGTGGGACGGGCAGTTGGCTGGACATGAGGTTCCTTGATAAAGCATTGTTCTAGTTTGAGCTTTGTCATAGTCCAACTATTTTTTCCAATGGGCATCCCTGCCACTACCAGGATGCACCACATCTGACAGTGGGTTACTCTGATGGGTCTTTTAGTAGTCTCTTTCTCTTTGGGTCTCTTGCCTTTTCATATCAGCAGCGTGGACTCTCTGCTTACTCAGTTTCTGTTTCCTCTAAGTTGGTGGCCACCTGGGCTACCTGAGACACTGGTTGCTCTACCAGGGGCTCAAGATAGATACCAGCACTCCATGCCATCGGTTGGGTTCCAGTCAGAGGATGGCATCTTTCATGCCAGTAGTGAAGAGCTCACGTCTGGGGCCGTGGTAGTGTCAGTGTAGATGGCATGCTCATCCATAGTTCTCAGAGAAGATCCTGTAACTTCTTTGTAGTTTGCCAACATAAAGAAGATGTGGGGACATCGCCCCTGTTTGTTCAGACACCCTTATAGCCCACCATCATTCAAGCAAGGGGAGTAACACAGCAGTCTTTGTTGTTGGTGACACAGAGGCACTGCCTCAGGGTGGGGTGGCTTGTAATAGAGGCCAACTTGTTCATTTTTACTCCAGTAAGTATAATGGCATCAGGTGGAAAGCCATCTTGTAGGTGATTCTCTCTCACTTTCTGTCAGAACCTGTTTCCCTCCTCCATCAGTTCTGTGGTGGTAAAATCCCAGGTAGTGGTGTGTTGTCACTTCTCCAGGGGAGGAGAGTCTTAAGAGTCTACCCCCAGGGGGTGTGGCTGGCTTGCTTTGATCTTAGTAGTGACAGTTGTGGGGAGGATGGAACTTCCACGGGCTCATCCCAATCCTCTTCTTCCTCACTAGAACATTCTGGGGGGGTCCCATGATTTGGGGTGTTTCAATATGTGTCGTTCATGACGGCTCTGGCTCTGATATGGCAATTGGCAAGCTTTTAAATGGATTAGCTCGTCAGTCAGGGTCTCCATTTTACCATCTTGTTTTTGTTGATGGGATTTTAGTGTCTCCACTGTTTCTGCTGGGCTAAGGTAACATCTTTCCCCAGCTGCAGCTCATCCTGCAATTGCCTCATCCTTGCTTGTGTTGCAAGCTCAGCCTCGGTGGCTACTGGAAGCGCAGTCAGGAGTGGCCAGCTGGTCGTAGCTGCCATAGCCCAAGCATTTGACTTTTGTTTTGCTGGATCTGTTCCCTGTCATAATTCTGCCAGACCCTTTGGCATTCTGGGGTGTCCTTGTACTCATGTAGTGGGACCCATCCATCGGGGATCTTGGCTATCAGGCCCCATGTAGAAGTGGATGGCCAGCCCAGACATCCCCCACAGATTTCTCCTTTCCCGAACCCATTGCTTTGGTGCTCCCAGGGGTTTCTCTGGCCTCTTGGCTAACATACCATGTGTAGTGCTGGACACCCACAGACCCCAAAAGGAAAGGAGGCACTATTTCCAAGAGGCCGAAGAAATGACCCAGAGACAACCAACAAGACATGGGCTATAGTTAGGAACTTACAGAGAAGGTCCAGGAGTGGCTGGCTGGATAGGAAAAACTGGTCCTGCTTGTAAAAGGCATATCATAGGTTATCTAGCATTTTCCACAGGGTGAGTACAGGGTGAAACACGAAGTGTGGGACAGAGTGCAGGGTGGGGTTTCTAACCCATGAGCGTAGAGCGGGAATATGCTTCTTCACGTGTCGCTTGTATACTAAATGATTGTGATTTCTCTCTAGTGGTGGAATTTTTAGTATTATAATGAACTAAAGGTAACCCAAGGTTATGGGCACTGATCCAGGTGGGTCCCATCTGGTCTGAACCAGTCTAAGGGGGTTGTCAGTCTCAAAGAGAGGTGCACAAGAACATTCTCTATGCACAGCTGCAATATGCGGTCAGCAGGCACTGGGCACACTTTATCAGTGGCCCCTTCCTCAACATGACCTGCAAGCCCAGGCATGGAATCTGGAAGAAGGGGACATGCTGGGTTGGCCACCCCCACAACCCCTCCCCAGGATCTAACTCCCTTTTGGGGCCATATCCAGGGTGTGCTCATGTTGTCATAGAGTGTGTCAACTTATAGTCTTTATCTTCCTGAATGGGTACTTAGTTTACTATGGCACAGGTATTCCCAATGCAATGCCCATTCCCAAATAAACATCAGTAAGCAATAAATAACTTTTTTTTTTGAGTTGGAGTCTCACTCTGTCACCCAGACTGGAGTGCAGTGGCCGATCCCAGCCACCGCAGCCTCAACCTGCTGGGCTCCAGCAATCCTTCTGCCCCAGCCTTATGAGTAGCCAGAATTACAGGCGTGCGCTATCACGCCCGGCTGATTTTTGATTTATTGTAGAGATGAGGTCTCGCTAAGATGCCCAGGCGGGTCTCAAACCCGCGGGCTCAGGCAATCATAAATAACTTTTTAAAGAGAGTCTCCCCTTCATTATTTAGGTTGACGGCAGGTAGGTACCCAGCAAGCTACAACACAAGGCAGCAAATGGCTTGTGGTAGAAAGCTGAGAAAGATGAAGACAAGTGAAATATGGATGCCTTTTTGTAGCTGAGGTGATCAGGGAAGGCAGCAAGGAGAAGATGCCGCCCTGAGCAGGGCCTTGAAGGATGGGGGAATGTTCTGGTAGATGAGGATGTAGCTTACAGGAAAGTACTTGCCTGGCAGTAGGAACAAATGAGAAAAACCCCAGAGGCAGAACATACAAGGATCAGCCTGGATTTTTTTTCTTAAAAAAATAAAGGGGGATGGGGTCTGGTCTCGAACTCCTGGGCTCAAGTGATCCTCCTGCCCAAAGTTGGGATTGCAGGTGTGGGGCACCAATCTAAGCACAGATGAATTTTTAAGAAACGATTTGTTTTTTCTCTTTCTGATTTCCTCTGAATTTTTATATATTTTCCATAGGTTTGGGCTTACAGATAGTTCTAATGAAGATAGATTTTCTACTTTCTGCAGATGTTGCCAACAGCTTTAAAAATTACTCCTATGGAGAAAAAAAAAATTGAATAAGGTTTATACTTGGTGCTATCAAGAAGAAATCATAGTGCCACTGCCATCTTCAAACTTATCAAGCTTTTTGGGGGACAGCATTTAACTTCTGTCCAGCCAGGGAGAACTGCAGAGCATGAGTGTTGCAAAATCACTGAGGCTAATTCAGATTACTGCATCTGTACCCAGATTTTCCTCCAGAACTCTTCCCTTTCCTTTTACAGTGGCATGCTCATGGCCACCACAGCCTCAACCTGCTGGGCTCGGGCAATCCTTCTGCCTCAGCCTTCCAAGTAGCTAGAACTACAGGTGCACGCCACCACGCCCAGCTATTTTGATTTACTGTAGAGACAAGGTGTTGCCAAGTTGCCCAGGCTGGTCTTGAACCCCCGAGCTCAGTCAATCCTTTCGCCTCTCCTCCCAAAGTGCTAGGATTACTGGCATGAACCACTGTGCTTGGCCTAAAGGAACTATTAAAAGATGTCTTTCAGCAAGAAGGAAATTGAATAAGTAGGAAAAAATGAGATATAAGAAGTTGGTGAGTAAAAATACTAGTAAATGTGTGAAAAATAAATGAATTATTGATTGTATACAATAATAATAATAATAATGATGGCTAAGTTGGTGAGTATAAACACAAGGTGAAGTTAAAACATAATAACATGAAAGCCAGAGGAGAATCATTAGACATAAATAATTCTGCTTGCACTGATCAGGAGAAGGTAGAGATATTGATCAATTTTAGGCTTCATTAAGGCAAACACATATGTTAAAAATGGAATGGTAACCGCTCAAAGAATAGACATACAATCCATAATTTAAAGACCAGTAGAGGACAATAAAGGAAATAAAGAAACTTGATCAATGCAAAAGAAATCTCTATGTTGGCAGGGAAAAAAAAAAAAGCAAAGAAAATGCATGGTGAACACAGTAAGATCCAAGTAAAAAGTATTAAATCATTCTAGTCAATGTAAATGGTTTAAATCTGTCAATGGAAGAAGAGCTCTGGTCTAACAATCAAATCATAGAAATGTTGGAAATAGAGGGCTGGAAAAAGCTATCAAAATATAAATTCTTAAAGAGCAACTGGGGAGGCTTTATTAACAATAGATGAATTAGACTTTAAAAGACCTTTATAAGATTATAGAAACAGGTCGGGTACGGTGGCTCATGCCTGTTATCCTAACACTTTAGGACTCACTTAAGCCCAGGTTGAAGACTAGCCTGGGCACCATAGCGAGACCTCGACTCCACAAAAAATACAAAAATTTGCTGAGCATGGTTGTGCAAGCCTGCAGTCCTAGTTACGTGCGAGGCTAAGGCAGAAGAATCCCTTGAGCCCAGGAGGTCAAGGCTACAAGTGAACCATGATTGTGTCACTGCACACCAGCCTGAGATTCTGACTCAAAAAAAAATTATAGAAACAATTAACCAGGAATATGTAATAATTCAGATCTTATTTGCACCTAACAGGAAATCCTCAAAGTGTAAAATTAAAAACTGACAGAATTACACACCCCGAAAAAGGAAAAAACCTGGCAAATCTATAATCATCATAGAGTTTAATCTCTCTCTCAATGAAATTGGTAAGAATATAAGAGATTTGAACACTATTAAGAAGCTTAATGTAATGAACACATAGACAAGAGAATACATATTCTTTTCAAGAACCCACAGAACTAGTTTCAACAAATACCAAAGAATGTATATTACTGTGAAAAAACATTTAATAGCTGGGCTCGGTGGCTCAGCCTGTGATCCCCCGCCTTTGGGAGGCTGAGGTGAGTGGATTGCCTGAGCCCGCGGGTTCGAGACCCGCCTGGGCAGCGAGGCCTCATCTCTACAATAAATCAAAAAATCAGCTGGGCGTGGTAGCGCATGCCTGTAATTCCAGCTACTTGGAAGGCTGAGGCGGAAGAATCAACGGAGCCCAGCAGGTCGAGGCTGCGGTGGCCGGGAGCGG
>NW_007248670.1:266536-304530 GCF_000164805.1 Carlito syrichta
AAAAAGAAAAGAAAAAACATGTTACTAAATAGAGCTGGAAAATTACAGTTAACAGTATTTTCAAATATTTTAAAGAAAAGGAGCTTCCTAATAGCTCCAGGTAGCTTTCTCCTTTCTCATTTTACTTGATCTATATCTATCACTAACATTCGTGATAGCTGATTACCCCTGCCTCCTTAAAATCCTTTTCCAGTTGGCTTCTAGGTCACCCTCCCTCCTCTGACTCTCCTGCCTCACTGGTCCACCCTACTCTGGCTCCTCTTCTCGTGCCTCTACAACTCTCCAGACTCCTAATGTTGCAGGGCCCTAAGGTTCAGTCCATGGATGCAGCCTTGGTGGTCTAGTTCAGTCTCCTGACTTGTTTATGGACTGATAAACTTCAAGATGTAGACTCCAGCCTGAACATGGTTTTGAGCTTCTTCATATGTTCCACTGCCTACTCCGTATCTCCATTTGGGTGTCCAAAAGGCACGCCAAGGTAACACATCGAAATCCAGCCTCCTAATCATCTTCCCCCAGCCTGCTTCAACCTCTTCCATTATTTTTGTAGGCTCTATCTTCACAGCACATGCATACTCTGCGCATGTCTCACTGTGTCCACCACTGTCATCCTGATCCAAGCCACCATCATCTTGTGCTTGGATTAGTGAACTAGCTTCGTGATGAATCTCCTGCTTATGATCCCTTCTCCCACTTGAATCTGGCAAGCCAGAACACTCCTGTCAAAACATATCGGATCATGTCACTTCTTTAAATTAAAACCCTCCAGTGGGTTTTTCTCCCACCAAGCAAAAGCTAAAAGTTCTTACTAACAGCCCACAAACACCTAAACAATCTTCCCCATATCCTTCTCATTTTCCCTACTTATTACTCTTTCTTCTGTTCCAGCTGTGCTGGCCTCAATTCTGTTCCTCAAGGACCACAGGCATGCTCCTGCCTCAGGTCCTTTGCACATCTGACCTCCTGCCTAGAATGATCTTCCAGACACCCACATGACCCTCCAGATATCCCTCATGCTCTTCAAGTCTTTGTTTCCATCTCACCATTTGACAGAGGCTTTGAGTATCCTCCTCCTCCCAGCATGCCCTTTCCTCTTCCCTGCTTTATTTTCCTAAGACATGACATATTTGCTCATCTAGTTTGTTTTTCATTTTACCCTAAAATATTTATTTAGAATGCCAGTTCTAAGAGGGCAGGAATTTTTGTTGGTTTTATAATCCATCAATCCCCAGTGCCTGGCACAGGGCTTCAGGAAGTATTTATAGAATATGATATAAACATAAACTCTTAGCTGCAGGAGACAGTATAGCAACATTAATAACTATAGGCGGACAGAGAAACTGATGAAAACCTCCTGGTGGGTTCTTTCTAGAAGACAGAAAGAATGGGCAAAGAAGAAAAACAAGAGGTTGGCAGGGCACAGTGGTTCATGCCTGTAATCCTAACATTTTGTGAGACGGAGGATGGGAGGACTGCTTGAGACCAGGAGTCTGACACCTGCCTGGGCAACACAGTGAGACCCCAGTTTCTCTACACACACACACACACAGAGTTAGGTGCTGAAGCATGATCTATTAGTCCTAGCTACTTGGGAGGCTGAGGTGCGAGGATCCCGTGAACTCAAGAGTTTGAGGTTACAGTGAAATATGATTACACCACTGTACTCCAGCCTCGGTGACAGAGTGAGACTCTGACAACAGACAGAGAGAGAGAGAGAGAGAGAGGGAGGGAAGGAGGGAGGGAGGAGGAGGGAGGGAGGGAGGGAGAGGGACGGAGGGAGAGAGAGAACTCCCAGAGGAGTAATTAGTAGTAAGCTGGGCCACAAAATCCCGCTACTGTGGGAGGAGGTGGAAACTGAGAGACAAGTCATGAATAATGGAAACTGTGTCTCACTATAGTTGGGAATCATTGTTCTAAATTACAGTGCAAGTAAAAACCAAGAAGCAAGCAAGCGATACTTAAGGAAAGAGAGCAGCAAGATCTGGGAAGACTCTAAAAGGTGAAGGACAATAGACAATCTGTAGTAACTAACACAGGGAGGGCAGTTCAGATTATGACTCAACTCTGGGGAAAGTCCCTGCCCATTCTAAAGAGAGCTGCACCAGTGAATTGCTCTCTGTGTGCCCAATTAAGCAGAGCATCACATAATGGTTCCCAGTTGCACTGTGCTTAAGCTCAGTGAAAAGGTGGGATTTTAACAGCAAATTTAGATGAATAAAGCAGGCTTGGTGACACAGCCTGTAATCCCGGGCTTTGGGAGGCTGAGGTGAGTGGATTGCCTGAGTCTGCAGGTTCGAGACCTGCCTGGGCAACTTGGCGAGACCTCATCTCTACAATAAATCTAAAATTAGCCGGGCATGGTAGTGCGCGCCTGTAGTTCCAGCTACTTGGAAGGCTGAGGCGGAAGGATCGCTGGAGCCCAGCAGGTTGAGGCTGTGGTGGCCGGGAGCGGCCACTGCATTCCAGTCTGGGCGACAGAGTGAGACTCCAACACACACACACACACACACACAAAATTTAGATGAATAAACTGTGTGCTGCCTTTACACTGAAGTCTTATCAGGGCACTGAAAAAAATTACTGGGTATTTTATTTCATAAGAGAAGAGCCTTTAATCTACTGGGCAAATATTTATTGAGTATAAACACTGTATCAGGTAGTATACTTCCACCACAGAGCCACAGACATTTGGGTTTTGGGAAATTTAAATAATACTTGAACAAAATTTTAAACTCACATCTTTTTGATGCCTGTCAAGTTCTACCTCATCAGGAGTGACAATGCTCATGTAAGCACCAAAAGGGAAGTTCATATCATATTCAAAGGTTGTAGGCCATCAGAAAGCAAAACAAGAAAACAGTAGTATTCTAGGACTGTCCAAAAGCAACTCTATGATAAGTACAAGTGGATAAAGACAACATTTATTGGTTTTATTTTTACTTTTAAATCTACTGTAAAAGGTCATTAGCCTGAGATAGCAAAGACCTCTTAATGGTAGACAAAAGGGCAGACCTCAGCCTCACAGAGCAGTTAGTTCAGGCTAACATCTGCATTACCTTCAAGCCTGCCAGAGTGATTTTTTTTTTTTTTGAGTTGGAGTCTCACTCTGTTGCCCAGGCATTGTAGTGGCATACTCACAGCCACCCCAGTGTCGACCCACTGGGCTCCGGTGATCCTTCTGCCTCAGTCTTCCAAGTAGGTGGAACTACAGGCATGCGCTATTACACCTGGCTAATTTTTTGATTTATTGAAGAGGTGAGGTCTTGTCAAGTTGCCCAGGCTGTTCTTGAACCGCGGGCTCAGGCAATCCGCTCACCTTGGAATCCCAAAGTGCTGGAATTATAGGCTTGAGCCACCGTGCCTGGCCCAGGGTGCTATTAATGATCCAGCTGAGGGAATTATTTCTGCTATTCATAATCGAGAATGTTATAAAGAAATATAATGAGACAGTTGTTCCTTCATGTTCACCCAACATAGAACTTTTAACTCTTAACAATGAAAATATCTATTACCAACATGTGCGTGATGATTTGTAACCCTTGGTCATTCCTCTGAATAACCGGTACAACTTTGACCCCTACTGTATAAATGTATACACAATCTGCAGCTTGATGGTAAAGTGGCCTACCACAGAATTTAGAGCTTTTAAATCTCTAAGACTAGGTATCTCAAGTTTACATTTCGAAATAACAGGCCATTTAAAGTGATGCTTGTGCTGCAATCATTGAAGACAGCATAAACCTATCTGGTCTTATGCTTGCTGAACTGAATTCTAAAGGAAAAAAGGGTTTGGAAAAAATATTCTGAATGCCAAATGGCCCAAAGTCCCGAAAAAACCAACAGGCCTTTGCTCTCCTTTGGCTCTTTTTTTGTGTTTAAGTGATTCAAAATCGGTCCCTTCCACACCCTTCTTTGCTGTCACACATCCAATTAGAACCTTGTCTCTAATCGCCCATTTCTTTTTTTTGAGAGTGTTTCCCCAGAGCCATCTATTGATTCCAAGTTGGTGGGAAGTGTATGTGCTTTGCATAATCAACTCAACCTTATACTGAGAAACAGGAACCAGAGGTTGGGCTAGGGTTTGCAAATTTCAGGGCTCAAGTACTTAGCTGGCTGGATGTTCACTTTCTTTTGAGGTTGAAAGCAGCCTGCTTAGGAAAGTGACCAAGTTGACTGCTCAATCTTGAAGACTGTTTGAGAATTGGTTGGGAAGACCATGGCAAATGTTTGAGAAGCATCTCCTGCAGTGGGTTGCAAAGATTCAAGTTGGATGCCATCTCCTATAATCTGATCATTTTACATGGCTTCCTCCGTGAATAGACATTTTAAAACAACATTTGCTACTTCCATTGCACAACTGTGTGAAGTCCTCGCTGCCAGCACTGATCGCCCATTTCAAGTTGACTTGTATATACTGCAAATACAATAAGTACTACAGTCCTGGGGCCATCGGGGTTTCATGTGCACATATGTCTTTTTCTTGGTATTACTACTATACCACTAATCTTCTCCAATGGTATGATCATACGGCTCATATTTTCAATTTGTTTTTGATTACATAATTGGAGACTTCGCTCCAAACTGCTGAGTTTAGGACACACAAATTCTATAGCACAGTCTGACTGTGATGTCAGGGTGGCTAATGGATGACCACTGGTGACACGGGGATCCCAGTGGCAGGTTCTCCCAGTACCCTGAAATGTAACTTGACCTGAATTGATCTAAAGCAGTTAATTTTGTTCACCTTCTTCTCACCTCTATTTTGGAATTAGCTGATGATTGTTCTGCTTTTGTGGTTGGGAATAACAGCAGCTCTCAGTTCAAGGACAGCAGCATGGTAAGGTGGCTATGAGCTTGAGTCTTGCAGTCAGATCTGGACTTGAGTTCCAACTCTACCCTTGACTCAACGAGACAACCCAAATGTTGTTTAGCACTTGGTGCACAGCAAATGTTTACTGTTAGCTGTTACTTCTAGTATCTATTACGTGTGAGACATTGAACTACTGCTTCATAAATCCCTGAAGTCTCATCAGTAATATAGGTTTTAGTATCCTCACTATGCAGAGGGGGCTAAGGTTCAGAGGTGTGAGCTGGTGGAGGCAAGAATCAAGCAACACTCCCACTATACTCCTCTCTACACTCATTTTATCACTCTCTTTGAAAGACTAAGAGACTTGTGTCTTTTGACAACAGCATGATTACATCTCTTTGAAGCACATCTTCTATGATTGTTGTTCTTGTTTAAAACATGGTTTAAAAAGTGATTCTCAAACTCATTCTAAAGCTTATATAAAGAGGTAAAAGATTCAGAATAGCTGAACAGTATTAAAGGAGAAGAACAAAGTTGGAGAACTGATGCTATCTGACCTCAAGACTTACCATAAAGAGACAGTAATTAAGACAGTGTGGTACTGGCAAAAGAACAAAGAGATCAATGAAACAGAACGGAGCCCAGAAATAGATCCATATAATCAACTACCTTTGAAAAAGGAGCGATGGCAATACAATAGAGAAAAGGCAGTTTTTTCAACAAATGGCACTGGAACAAGTGGACATACAAATGTAAAAAACTGAATACAGACGCAGACCAATACCCTTCACAAAATTAACTCAAAATGAATCATAGACCAAAATTTGAAACACAAAACTATTCAACTCTGGAAAATCTAGATGACCTTAGGTTTGGTGGTGACTTTGAAGACATGACACCAAAGGCACAATCCATGAAAGAAAGAACTGATAAACTGAACTTCATTAAATTTAAAAACTTTTTCTCTGCAAAAGACATGGTCAAGAGAATGAGACGAAAATATTTGCAAAAGACATGTGATAGAGGACTGTTAGCCAAAACATAGAAATAACTCTTAAAACTTAGTATAACAAGTAAACAACCCAATTAAAAAATTGGCCAAAGACCTTAACAGACACTTCATCAAAGAAGACATGTGGACAGCAAATATACATACGGAAAGATGCTCAATACCACATGTCACCAGGGAAATGCAAGTTAAAACAAGCTAGCACTACACACCTGTTAGAATGGTCAGAATTCATAATACAGACAATACCAAATGCTGACAAAGATGTAGAATAACAGGAACCCTCACTCACTGCTGTTGGGATGCTAAATAGTTTGGAAAAAACTGGCTGTCACAAATTTAGCATACGATCTGGCAATCACACTCTTTGGTATTTGCCCAAAGAAACCGAAAACTTACGCTCACACAAAAACCTGCACTCAGATATTTATAACAGCTGTATCCATAATCGACAAAACCCAGAAGCAGCCAAGATGCTTTCAGTAAGTGAATGGATAAACTGTGGTACATCCAAACAACGGAATATTATTTAGCACTAACAAGAAAGAAATTATCAAGCCATGAAAAGATATGGAAGAAACTTAAATGCCCATTACTAAGTCGAAGAAGCCAATCTGAAAGGCTACACTGTGTACGATTCCAATCATAAGACATTCTGGAAAAGGTAAAACTGTGGACCTGGTAAAGAGATCAGTGGTTGCTAGGAGTTACCGGAGAAGAAGAAATGAGTAGGCAGAGCACTGAGGATTTTTAGGGCTGTGAAAATACTCTTTATGATACTATGGTGGTAGCTACATGTCATTAAATATTTGTCCAAACCCACAGAATGTATGACACCAAGAGTGAGCCCTAATGTAGACTATGGACTTTGGGTGATAATGAAGTGTCCATGTAGATGCATCAATCGCTAACACGTGTACTACTCTGGTGGGGGATGTTGTTAATGGGGGAAACTACGCATTTGTGGGGGTAGGAGGTACACATCTGTACCTTCCTCTCAATTGTGCTGTGAACCTAAAATTGCTCTAAAAGATAAAATCTTTAAAAGTGATTATAGAGACAACTCGATTTAAAAACGGGCAAAGGATCTGAGTAGACATTTTTCTAAAGAAGATATACAAATTGCCCACAAGCATATGAAAAGATGCTTAGTATCACTAGTCATCAGGGAAATGCATATCAAAATCATAATGAGATGTTGCTTTGCAACCTCTATATTAAAAAATAGAGCTGGGCTCAGTGGCTCAGCCTGTAATCCCGTGCCTTTGGGAGGCTGAGGTGAGTGGATTGCCTGAGCCCACAGGTTCGAGACCCACCTGGGCAATTTGGCGAGACCTCATCTCTACAATAAATCAAAAAATCAGCCGGGCTTGGTGGCGCATGCCTGTAATTCCGGCTACTTGGAAGGCTGAGGCGGAAAGGATCGCCGGAGCCCAGCAGGTCGAGGCTGCGGTGGCCGGGAGCAGCCACTGCACTCGTCTGGGCGACAGAGTGAGACTCCAACTCAAAAAAAAATAGATCACAAGTGTTGGTGAGGATGTGGACAAACAGAAACCCTTACATACTGCTGGTGGGAATATAAAATGGTGCAGCCATTTTGGAAAAGGGTCTAGCATTTCCTCAAAAAGTTAAAAATAGATTTACCCTCTGCCCTAGCAATTCTACTCCTAGGTACATACCCCTCAAAAAAAAGGACACATGTTCACAGAAAAACTTGTATACAAATGTTCATAGCATTATTCATAATAGCCAAAAAGTGGAGACAACCCAAATCTTTATCAATGAATGAATAAATGTGGCATATGCGCACAAAGGAATACTAATTTGGTCACAAAGAGGAATAATGTACTGATACATGCTACTATATGAATGAACCTTGAGTACATTATGCTAAGTGAAATAAGTCAACCATAAAAATCAACCATAAAATCCCACTCATTTTATGATTCCAGATATATGAAACGTCCAGAATAGGCAAACAAACATATGGAGACAGAAAACAGCTTAGTGTTTGCCTAGGGCTGGAGGTTTGGGGGAAAATTGTACAGGGTTCATTTTGAGGTGATGAAAACGTTTCATAGCTGACTGTGGAAATGGTTGCACTAAAATACACTAAAAACCATTGACCTGTACAGCACTTTAAATGAGTAAACTGCATGGTATATAAATTATATCTCTATAAAGCTATTATTAAAAAAGTGATTATGTTCAGCTTTAGCCATCTGGATACTATTATTTTTAAAAAATTTTAAAGATGTGGGGTACAATTCATTATGCAGGTACCCTTGTTAATGAGGTGTGTTCCCCACCCCGGGCTGGCAGAATCCCACTACTGTCATGGATACTATTATTATAGATTACTGTCCTTGTTTATTATTTTCGGTCCTGGTCTCTTTTCTGTGTGTCCTTTATACACAGAGAAATCACTATGCAGTCTCTGATTTTCTGCTTTTTCTTTTCAGTCATGTTTACTGCCTAAGTTCATTATAATGAAAATGGTGGCGCTATTACCACACTAGTGTAGAGGTTAAGAGCATGAACTCGGGGGGGTCAGATCATGAACCAACTATACCACTTGCTGGCTGTGTAACCTTGGGTAGGTTATTTAACCTGTTTTAACTTCCATACCTTCGAAAAGAAAATAATAAAGAGATAATACATCCCAGGACCTTAGAAAAGTAGTCAAACTAGTAAGTTCTCAAAAAATAGCACTTTTCCTCTTTTGCTTTTACTCGTAGAAGATATGATTGCACAAAGTTTCATTATTTTCTAAAAATGCTGGCAATATTAGCCCAGCAATCTTTACTTTCACAGAACCTCCCTGATTTCTGTCTTCACAAGCTCTTTCACTAGCTGATGCTCAACTGCTGATCTCCTAAAAAGCCTGATTTTCTCCCCTAAATAATCATCTACTTTCACAGGGTTTAATAACTACCAGCATGCATGTCCTTCTACCGGCTGGGTGTACATCTGACCACCTGCTAGACAACTCTATCCAATGTCCCACAGGTGTTTTGTAGTCAATACCAAGCTCGTCGTCTTCCCCCAATTCTAATTCTTGGGAGTTGGTTACCCCTTCCTGTCACCCACAATACAAACCTGGAAATAACTGACTCTTCCACCTACTCTCACATTCCATCAATCCCCAACTCCTGCCGATTTTCCTCAGAGCTCTGTTTCATAATTTTCTCTCTACCTTGGTGGCATATCAGAATCGTCTGGGAGGCTTTGAAAAAGACCCACGACTAGGCCGAACTTCCAGTCATTTAAATCAGGACTTGGGTATCAATAGCGTCTAAAGCATCCCAGGTGATCCCAACAGACAATCAAGCTCGAGACTTTTGGATTTAGCCCTTGGCCTGCCTCTCAGGCCTCAACTCTCACTGTTCCTGGCTCTGCACGTCCTCTGGCAATACTGGACCGCTTATACTCACAGCCCCCTACTGTTTCTTGTCTTTATCACCATCCCATCCACCGATCTGACTTACTCCTACTTGTCTTATGGACCTGGTAGTTGCTTCCTCCAGGAAGTCTTTTCTCATTCACCAATCTATGGCTGAATTGGGTACTCTTCCTCTGTATTCCTTTGGTGCCCAGTAAATATCTATCACAGAGTTTAATATGCTATTTTGTAATCATATGCATATGGCCTGATCCCCTCAAAGACCTATGCACTACCTAAGGTAGGACCACCTGACACCCATTTTTCTATCTTCAACACCTAGTATACTCCTTGGCTTTATGCATATACTTAACATATGTTAGTTGAACAACTTTCCAGAGATATAGAAAGGCTTTTTCAAAAGAGATTGCTTATGCTAAGTGTTGGTGGGTGGATTCAATTAAAATCATATTTTTCTTTTCACCCAAGGGTTTATACAACCATCAACTTAGATTAAGTGTAATACTCTGCTTAACTCTGATACCTCCAAGTATTCACAGCAATTTCTTTTAGATGGACTCTTATTTTGTACTTTAAAAAAGTCTTACTTAACAATTGCAATGAGTATTAGCATATAAGTTCCGTCGGATCTTTTAGAAAAAAGTTGTAGCAAAAATTGTAAATAGCATAAGTCTATTATTATCTTAAATTATATTTTTCTTCACTTTTGTGAGCAACAGCATATTAAGATCAAAATTTATTTCTTTTGAGATACATATGATTATCCTGGATCAAATTAATTCAATCTTGAAATTAAAAAATTTCTTTTGCCCTCTGTGACATAAAACACTTTGCTGCCCTATACCCAGAGACTACAGTAAGAAAAATTCCAAAGACATTTAATCATGACTACACATAAACAATAATGAGTTTTAAAGAATGTTTCATAAAAAATACACAGTACAAGTACACAGTTTGTGTCCTTTTTAATAAACACACTTGCATAGTTATATTACAATTTTGTAAAAATAAAAACAGATTATCTCATGCCAAGCGTGCCCAGCATTTGCACAATCTCAATACTTTTGATACTATAGTTTTCAAGACACACGAAATAAAAATTTAAGGCAAAAACAGCACTTGCAACAATTTAATAATTTATTACATTATAGTAGCATCACAGCAGCATCCAATAATGCCACTTTAGGCAAAAGTCTCTCAGTATTTCCATTATAGAGTCTACTTACAAGAATTCATGATAAAATTCATTCTAAGAAAACTTGGCAAATAGAGCTTTGGACTGGAATTGGCATTTCTTTCTCTACTTTTCCTTTCTCCAGTTTCTTTTAAAGTACATTATTAATATTTTTAAATGTTTCAATTCATTTTAAAACATTAAGATAGCAGTTCCTTTTTTTTTTTTGAGTTGGAGTCTTACTCTGTCGCCCAGACTGGAGTGCAGTGGCTGCTCCCGGCCACCGCAGCCTTGACCTGCTGGGCTCTGGTGATCTTTCCACCCCAGCCTTCCAAGTAGCCGGAACTACAGGCACGTGCTACCACGCCCGGCTAATAATTTTTTGATTTATTGTAGAGATGAGGTCTCACCAAGTTGCCCAGGGGGGTCTCGAACCCACGGGCTCAGGCAATCCACGCACCTCAGCCTCTCAAAGGTTCGGAATTACAGGCTGAGCCACGGAGCCCGACTAGTTCCATTTTTTAATGGTTGTATTATTTTTAAAATGACTCTTTAAGATAAAGTTTTAGAGAAACTATACAATGGATAGGGTTATTTAAATTTTCAAATTTTCTAAAAATCAGCTTTGATTTTAGAACTGATTTTTTCATTGCTGGAAAACCCATCAGGTTTAATCAAATACTTTAATAATGATTTCACATACTACAATCTTTACATACGCAGATATTTTGATTCTTTACCTTCTACAGGAATTCAAATTATTCAGTTGTTCTCTCATTTAAAAATTCTATGTTTCTGATAAACTCTTTCCTTTTAACGTTGCCTTCTAAGCAAATTGAAAGCTGCCTTACACCAAATGAGGAAGAAAACAAATGCGTGACTGAATGAGGTATTGCAAAGGACTGCATGCATTTTTAAGAAGGACTTAAGTTATTATAATATGCCACACAATTTCATTTCTTTTTAGCTTTCAAATATTTGACAAAATACCTACACAAAGAGTGGTATTTCAGCTAATACCGTAAATTTATTTTCCAGACTGACCTTCAGCTTAAATACGCCTGTGTGATTTAACCTACAGGTACTGGATGAACACATTATTTTCAGATTGATTACAGATGCTAAACTCTATCTGAATGTCATTCCTAATGATTTATCAGTGTAAAAGTGAAGCTATTTGAGCTATAAAAGTACCTTTGAAATAATTTATCAGTGTATTAGATAAGCCCAAACTCAAAATTATAAAGAAAAAATGTTATATCAAATAATGTGACTTTAAATTAACAGTGGTCTGATTTCAAACCTCATGGTTTAAGATGAATTTACAGTAACTGTCCTTAATCTGAACTCAACCAAAGGGTGCAAAAGCAGAAAATTCATAAATAAAAGGCAAGGACAAATAACTCAAACAATTGGTGTCAGTTGAATTCACAAGGTCCTGAACTTTGCACTGTCTGTTTAAGTGAGTGCAGGCAAATCTGTTATTCCACCTGTAAAATGGTATTATTGCTTTCCTATTAATGTCATATTTATAAAAGTATCATGATGATGCCAAATGCTAAAAATGAAGTTGGTCTAATAACTAGAAATTCCCACCCAAGGGAGCACACATACATATCTCCCTACATCTTCATAATGTGAAGTATTTTGGAACACAGACATTTGAACTTTGTGAAGTTTTAACTGCTGATTCTTTCTCGAGTATCGTAAAGTTATGATTTAGGCAATGTATGACTGAAATAATTCATTCATAATGCATAGGCACATTAACACAAATATTGCACAAAATAGGCCTCTAACTGAAACTGAGAGGTATAAAAACATATTTCACTCTTTGTAAAGAATTCTGTGAGGAAATATGACTCTGATTGTATGTACACTTTTCCTGATAATACTTTGACATTCACAAACAGTAGATTGCACTGCAGTTTGTAAACATTTTTAAATTGCATAAACTTATCACTGATTTTCAAATATTGTTTAATACTGTCTACTAAAACTCATTTTTGTTTCTGCAAAGTACTCTCACATACATTAGTTTATAATAATGTTGTTTACTTTTAAACTGTTTTCCATTCAAGGAAAATAAGTAAATTCCTATGTCAAAGTAGTCAATGTGGTTGAAGGGCAAGTATTAGTCAGAGAAGTCTGGAGGGTAAAATCATCTTCCAGCCTCAAAGAAGCCTTATGATATAGGAAATGGCAGCTCTCACACATCTTCCCTTCACTCTAACTCATTCTTGACTAGAGCCTGTATACCTGCTTCAGGGCATTTCAACTCTTTAAGGATCCCTTAGCATCTTTGTTAAACACGTTAAGAATGCCAACCGCTGCTCCTGGGATACGTAATCACTTGATTAAAACTGGTAACATGAACTTTGACTTTAAAATGTATTATAGATATAAATGCTCTAATTAAGCGAGAGAAGGTTTCACATCTCACAGTCAATGATAGGAACCTTTCATACCTCAATAATAATCCCTTTTAGGTCATCAAAAAAGAAGTAACAACTAACGGCTGCAACACATGCTGCAGCATCTTCATCAGCTCAGAGCACATGAAGGTTAAGCAAACTGCCCCAGGACAGTGCTCCTTCTTGGGCAGCTGAAACAGATTAAACATATTCCACTCTGCATACTCTTGCCAGAGCAGGTCACTTTTCTCTCTGAGAGATAAAAATGCTCCCCTCAAATGTTATTGCTCCCATCCCAAATACACAGAAAACAGAGAAAAGGTTATTTCTAGTTCTTGACCTTTAAACAAACCCAAATACTGGTACTCATAGTGGCATATTAGAAAGTAATAAACAGTGCGTATTTGAGGGCAAACCACATATTGAGCCAAGTAAGCACTCACTGTGATTAGAGTTATATCAAACATAATAGCAAAACATAAGCAAATTTTATCTGAATTCTGTAAAGAATATACATGTTGCAATGACATTACAAAAGCATGGCAGCCCATTACAAATCGGCAAGAACAGTTTGTGCAAATAGTGGGTCTTTGTGTGTTTGAACTCCCACCATGTAAGGGCAAACTCAATATGCATGCTAATGACCTACGATTGCCAAATTAAAAAAGAAGAAAAATGCTAAAGGATGCCAGAGTGAACAGCAGGGAAAGCCACACAAAGACCCACTATCCTTTAATGTGTTACAAATAAATTTTAACTCTAAATTAGAAACACAAAGAAATAATCACAAGTGGCTCTAACATTCAAACGAAGTAAATGAATTGTGTAGGAGATATTTGATCAGGGCTGCCTGCCCTGCCTCCACGCTAGAGTCAAACTTGGATAGTGGGTCTCTGGGGTGCTTTCACAACTGGAAGACAACATTGGGTCCTAAAAAAAGAAAAATGAGGAATAAATGAACATAATGCAAATTAGATGGGTGAGATAAAATTTGTCTAATAATAACATGCAACATCAGCTAAACAAATTTGAACTAATAAAATTCTCAACCTTTAAAAAAATATTCTAATTACATAATAAAATGGAAATGATACCTATAAGGGCCAAAAAAACCCAAATGGTAATCTACACTTTAACTAGATTTCACTGACTATTATGAAGTCTATCAACAGATAATTAATTTCTAAAAATCTGGGTAGGTATAGCAAAGATCTCATGTCAATTCCTGACTTTTAGGATTAAGCGTTTTCTGAATGAAATCCTATTAAAGTTATTGGTTTCTATATACTTAATGTGAATTAACTTCATAGCCACCAATGCAATTAACTTTATTCTTCATCTCTGAAAAAGCAATTATGATTCTTCAATTTCTGATAAATAGCTATTTCAAGTAAACAAAATCAGTATTCCTCACTCTCCTATGTGATTTTAACACTTGTTTTGTAGAAACAAACTGTCTCAGAGGAATCTCTTTGGGAATTATTCTCAGAATTACAGAATTGAGAGCCCTTCTATTCCAAGACATATGATGAGCCTTTGGTCATTAATTTAGGCAAAACGATAAATAATTCAGTTTTAGATATGATCAAATTTTAAACAACCACATATATAGGCAGAAAACAAGGTATTAATAGCTAAGTTACTGGTAATAATTTTATAACAGAGAATTGCAAAACTACTCCTGTTTTGAAATAGCCTCTTGAACATTCTATTTTCCCAGCTCTCAATATGTAAAATGACCAAGAAAATAGCATCTCTTCCCATCCCCAACATCTGCCTTTCTAGTAAGCTATTATTATTTATCCTTCATGTCCTAGTTCAAATACCCTCTATGGACTCTTTCATGACATGCCTTCTTTCCCCACAAAGATTTAAAGGATCTTTCTTCAACACATATTTGTATAAATATTCATTGTAGAAATCTGAATGTTATTCCCCATGGACCTCTAAAATTACTTCAGAGCACGGACTGTCTTTTCATCTTTGTATTACCAATTCCTAGTATATATATGGTAGACACTCAAATATACTTACCAAATGATGAATTTCTTAATCGAATAGTGGGCAGAAGGCTAACATAACATATGAAAACCCCATAAAAAGTAAAATCTGAAGCACATGGGAATTTTGTTTCTTTAAAATCATTGTACAGGTCAGAAATGACCAAAGGACAACGATTCCTTTTCTTCTTGTTTCCATGTTTCAATATTGCTATTTCCTTGTTTTATTTGAAACTGGTTGTTTTTTAGAATTGCACTGTCCAATATGGCAGCCATCAGCCACAAGAGGCTATTTGGTTTTAAGTTAATTAAAACAAAATTAAGTTAATAATTGAGTTTCTCAGTCATATTAGTCACACCCCAAATGATCAAAAGCTATACGTGGCCAACTAGCAGCTAATGTATTGGATAGTAGAGATGTAGACTGTTTTCCTCATTGCAGAAAATTCTATTGGATAGTGCTGTTTAGATTGGGTATTTCCCTCATCCACTGGTAGACTGAGGCTCTGCCAGTTCTATCCACACTAAAATGCCAGAAAAAGCATTCTCTGGGCCAAAGTAATTTCCATGGCAAATGTGTCCTCAGATAACTAATTCATGCTAATCTATTTTCTGTATCATTTGTGTATTGACAACCTACTATGCTGTTTCTTTTCAAAATAAAAAGTTTTCAATTAACTCTCTGGGAAGGTTACTTTCTGTCTTGGAACAAATTTCTCTAGAAAAATGATTTTTAAATTATCCCCAGAGGGATAAATTAAACTGAAAGGACTGCTACAGGAAGGGAAGTGCTGCGGGCACGGTCTTGTCCTTCCTTTAGAACAGTTATATATCTGTTCTTTATGTTCCCTCTTATATGAGACTTACATGGAAAACGTGTTCCAAACAACAACAACAAATCTGAAAAAGCCGCATTTAGATCACAGATGCTATACAAGCCAAACGTACTGACACACTGGGATGCCTTCCAGAACCACTAGCCAAAGATCTTTGAGACCCAGTAGATCTAAAAAGTTTCTCCCTTTCTCATCTCCAAGAAAGATGCAACAGGTGTATCTAATTAATCAGATAGGTGTATTTCTAATTAGTCACTGTGAACTGCCAAACCATCAGCAGAGCTTAAAAATGATCATTTATTAAGCAACTGAAGTTATCATTTTCTTTACTACTTATCCTGAAATCCTGAAACATTTTGGGAATATTCAAATAATAAAAAACTGGACCCCTCCCATCTCCAAATTAGGAAATTTAGTTGCTTTGTCTAAAGGGAACTCTTCTCCCAGCATCAGAACACACAAAATTGCTGCATATAAAATAAGTTCATAGTCCATATACTGAATCATAAATTTTGATTGGGTTACTATTTATATGTTCACTGCAATTAAACTAAAATGAAAGACTAATTATTTTAAATAATCTCAAAAGAATGATAAAAATACATGATGCATTTTATAAACAAAAAAAGGGTAGAAAAAAAGACATCCATTTTATAAAGGTGGAAAGTTATTTCCAAGTACTGTTTATTCCCTAATTTATTATTATTAATGCTGTTTTTTATTATCAACTATAAGAACAGCTAGGTAAATACAAAGAGTTTTTTTTTTTTAAATTAAAGACAGGGTCTTACTATGTTGTCAGGCTGGTCTTGAATTCATGAGCTCAAGTCATCCTCCTTCCTTGCCTCTCAAAGTGCTAGGATTACAGACAGGAGCCACCACACTAGCCATGGAGATAATTCTATATAATACCAAATTTCACACTTTGAAATCTGGACCCTTGTCTGAAAATAGTGAAACAGATCTTGATTCATACATCCCTTGTGGAATAAGGTGGATCTCTAGAGAATCATCCAATGAGAGTTTCACAAACAGTTTAAACACGTTATTTAATTTTCTTCCAATCTGGATGATAGTAAACACGTGGGAGATAAATGCACAGGGTGCAAATTTAATGGCATCTGTACACTAACGGGGTAATGTTAAATAGGTAAACAGGGCAATTACCAGCTGCCTTTTACTAAGCCAAAAAAAGAACACTGGATGCTGAAAAAGAGGATGATGGTGAAAAGAAGTTGCAGTACAGATGGCTGTCATACCAAAGAACCCATGGAAAAAAGTATACATTCTTTCAGATAAAGTCTAATACTAGGGACTGCAGCTAGCAAAAGGTACTTAAAATAAAGGAGTACACTTCTGATCTTATTTAAAGTTTCCTTTTGTTTTTTTCTTTAAACATTAATCTACAGTTGCTGTGAGTGCTGAGTTTAAGATCTGATTCAGAACAGTAATAAATGCAATGCTGCATATTAAAGTTTTCACACGAGGTAGGTAAATAAGGTGCTATTACTCACACTGCTGACTTGGATCTGAGTCTGTCGTCATCTTAACATAGTTTGAAGGAAAGAGACCAGTCACCCCGTTGATTTCTCCTTGCCACCAGTCAGGATCGTCTTTGTTCGAAACATTAATAAGTTGTCCCTTGGAGAAACTGAGCTCATCTTCATTATTCGCCACATAATCATACATAGCAATCACCTGACACACTATCAGAAGAATGACAAAATAACACATTAGACAAATGAATCATTCTTAGATCAAATGTTAAAACTCTCCCTAGGATTTAAATTATTTTAGTATTAAATATTAAAAGTAGACTAAAATTTCCCTTGAGCTGCTCTTTCTTCCATCCTCTTTCCCTTATTCCCTGTTTTTAAAAAAAACATGAATTTCCCAACTACAGTTAACAATCCAAGTTAACTGTTTCACTTTAAGTACCAAGATATTTCACATTGAAAAATGTCAAGGAGTAAAGTGATTCAAGTACCACTGAACAGTTGGTTCTTTCCACACAGAACTGATTTCAGTGAGGAAGTTATCAGTGGCATCTTACTTTTAAGCAGAGGTAAGGAAAGAACCGATTTTAAATAGTTTTTTCCAAAGAGTTAGCTAATCTAAGAAGTTGCTGAGTAACAAACTTCTCTAAAATGAAATATAAGTTAAGACACTTCCATACCAGGATGAAAGGCAGGTGTGGCTCCACTACTTGGACCCAAAAGTTTAACATGGCTAGCAGGAAACCATCCCTTCTGTCGCTTTTTTCCTCTGGCCTATAAAATTAGCAAAGGGAATATACGATTGAAAGATTAGATTAAAACAATCATTGTGACATAACTTAAATATTAGAAAAAACCACGAATGTATAGCAAAGAAATCAGGCTTGCTCAAAGAAATGCATAGCCTTTGCCCTTGGCTTCTGGGAGGTAATTTCTAAATCCTATTCTAATAAGAGTATCTTACCTAGGGGCTTTGGGCCACACCAATTCTAACAAATGTGACTTACGGTGAGTGCTTTGGGTTTTGCCATGTCAGTTCCACCTCAGAAGGGACTAGAGACTGAGTTCAGCCATCTAGGCAATCAACCACACCTATGTGATGGAGCCCCAGTAGAAACTCTGGACACCAAAACTCTGGTGAGCATGGCATTGGTCACACATCGTTGCCAGGAGGAGTTAATGTTGCTTGTGAATCCACTGGGAGAGGACAACTGGAAGCTCCCTTTTTGGAACTCTCTTGCACTCTGCCCCATGTATCTCTTCCCTTGGCTGATTTCAATCTGTCTCCTTTCATAAACTGTAACTGTAACAGCTTTCAGTGAGTTCTGTGGGGTTCTTCTAGTGAATTATGAAACTTAAGAGGAGTTTTGGGGAACCCTGAACTTGCAACTGGCTTCAGACATGAGGGTGGTCTTTTGGCCTTTCAGGTCAACATTAAACAAATGGAAGAAACACTACAATATGCATCTCAAATTGCTGCTGAAAACACTATCTGTGGAAGTCTTTCAGGCTCAGAGTTCTCTGAATATTTCACATAAATAATACTTATATTTAAAAATACCTTTCAAGGCTGGGCTTGGTGGCTCAGCCTGTTATCCCAGTGCCAAGGCGAGTGGATTGCCTGAGTCTGTGGGTTCGAAACCAGCCCAGGAAACTTGGCGAGACCTTGTCTCTATTATAAATAAAAAAATTAGCCAGGTGTGGTGCATGGGCCTGTAGTTCTGGCTACTTGGAAGGCTAAAGGTGGAAGGATTGTTGGAGCCCAGCAGGTTGACGCTGGGGTGGCCATGAGTGTGCCACTGCACTCCAGACTGGGGGACAGAGTGAGACTATAACTCTAATAATAATAATAATAATAAAATAATAAATAAACCTTTCTAGAGTTCTAATAAGTTCATGTCAACTGTTAAAATGGTGCAGCCCACTACAAATACCTCTGTAGCTTTGTTAATAATTATTCAGGCAATCATAAATAAAATTTGTAAGAGTCATGTTTCCCACTTAGTTGGGTCAATCTTCAAAGAAAGTCAAAAGGTGGAATTGCAGAGAGTTATTCAAGAATACATAGAATTTGAACCCCCCCCACTGTTCTTTAGGAATCCTCCAATTTACAAGAATGAAGCTATATCCTCTGTAACACAATCATAAATCACAATTATATAAAAGTATAGCTATTACACCTCACATCATCT
Source organism: Carlito syrichta (assembly GCF_000164805.1). Lineage (NCBI taxonomy): Eukaryota > Metazoa > Chordata > Mammalia > Primates > Tarsiidae > Carlito > Carlito syrichta. The sequence goes on from NW_007248670.1 coordinate 285,871, forward strand.
TTTAACTCCTAATTTTTTTTTTAGTTTTAACTAGTAAGGACATTTTAGAAGTGAGAGTAGAATCCTCTTTCTGCATCAAAGCATATGCAATAACCATCTATCAACATTTTAAGAAAAAAACATACTCATCTATGTCTGCACTCTCTTTCCTTGCGCTGCTGTTTAAAAAACCTAAGGCTCCCCACCACCTACCAATGGGGAGAGGAGAACCTATACAGTAAATGGTGCTGGGAAAATTGGCTGACCACATGCAGAAGATTGAAACAGGACCCCTATCTATCCCCATGCACAAAGGTTAACTCCAAATGGATCAGAGACCTAAATGTAAAACCTCAAACCATAAGAACCTTAGAAAAGGAAGGAAATACTCTCATGGAAATCGGAACTGGCATCCAATTCCTGTACAAAACCCGAAACCCACAGGACTTAAGAGAGAAGATAGACAAATGGGACCTTATTAAACTGACAAGCTTCTGCAAAGCCAAAGAAACCATCAAGAGAGCAGGGAGACAGCCTACAGACTGGGAAAAAGTATTTGCCAACTCTAGGTCTGACAAAGGCTTAACATCCTGGATCTACAAGGAACTGAAACGTACTGAAAAGAAGAAAACAAACAACCCCATTATAAAATGGGCAAAAGACATGAACAGATACTTCACAAAAGAAGACATTCGAGCAGCCAACAAACACATGAAGAAATGCTCAACCTCACTAATCATCAGGGAGATGCAAATCAAAACCACACTGAGATACCACCTAACTCCAGTCAGAATGGCAATTATCAACAACTCAAAAAATAACAGCTGCTGGAGAGGGTGTGGTGAAAAGGGAACACTTCTACACTGTTGGTGGGAGTGTAATCTAGTGCAACCTCTGTGGAAAGCAGTGTGGCGATTCCTAAAAGCTCTAAAAATTGACCTTCCATATGACCCTGCAATCCCCCTACTGGGAATATACCCTGAAGAACACAAATCACTCTATAAAAAAGATACCTGCACACGTATGTTTATCGCAGCATTGTTCACAATACAAGAACCTGGAAACAACCATGCTGCCCATCAAAAGAGGACTGGATTAAAAAAATGTGGTACATATACACGATGGAATACTACGCAGCCATAAAAAAGAACAAAATCATGAATTTCGCTGCAACCTGGATGGAACTAGAGTCTATAATACTGAGTGACCTCTCACAAAAACAAAAATCCGAATATCACATGTTCTCACTCATATAATGGACCTTGAACATCCAATGCAACACTATAAGAAAATGACTGATGGTACTGGGAAACTATGGGGGGGAGGGGGATGGGATTAACAGTAGCAAATATCTGTCGGGGGATGGGAAAACACTTCTTATCTACAGGGTGCCTGAATGAAACATCATTGTACACCTAACCCTTAACTGTACCCCACAAAACCATAATAAAAAATACTGATTAATGAAAAAAAACCCAAAAACCTAAGGCTACTGGGGACAGTCCAATGGGTAGTTTTTTGTTGCACAACCTGGATCATGTCTTTCTTCTAGTGGCTCTACTGTAAGCCTGGGGCTATCCCAGACAGAGATGATGCTGTGCTTTCCTTTAAGAAGGTGACCTGTGATTTATTAAGGAATGCATTATTGAAAAACAATTGTTGTTAGAGAAAATTATTAATTATTATAACTTATAACACCAACTCAACTGTGCTAAAAAGGTACAGGCAAATGCCTAAAGAAAATATGATACACTAAAATGCTGACACTGATTAAGTGGTTGGTTTAAGTGATGTAAAATTTTTATTATCTTTATTATGAGCGTGCAGTACTTTTTCTTCTTAAAGAAAAAAAAAAAAACAGTCAATGTCTTGTTCTGTCATCCAGGCTGAGTGCAGTGATATGATCATAGCTCACTGTGACCTCAAACTCCTCAGCTCAAGGAATTTCCTGTCTCAGCCGTCTAGGACTGCAGGTGTGCACCACCATGCCTGGCTAATTTTCTTTCTTTCTTTCTTTCTTTTTTTTTTTGAGTTGGAGTCTCACTCTGTTGCCTAGGCTGGAGTGTAGCGGCACAATCATGGTTTACCACAGCTTCAACCTCCTGGGCTCCAGCAATCTTCCTGCCTCAGTATCCTGAGTAGCTGGAACCACAGGTGTGCACACCACACCTAGTTAATTTTTTAATTTTTATTTTTTTGGTGGAGATGAGGTCTTGCTATGTTGCCCAGGCTGGTCTTGAACACCTAGTCTCAAGTGATCCTCTTGCCTTGGCCTCCCAAAGTGCTGGGGTTACAGGTATGAGCCATTGCAGCCTAAGTTTTAAAATTTCATGTAGAGATGGGATCTTGCTATCTTGCCCAGACTGGTTTCAAACTCCCAACCTCAAGTGATCCTCCCACCTCAGCTTTCCAAAGTGCTGGGATAATAAGACTGAGCCACTGTATCTGGTCACATGAGTTACTTTTATAATAAATTTGATAAATGCTATTTAAAGAATATTACCTGTAACTCCCCTTGCCACCACCCACTTGTATTTTTCTTCAGAATTAATATTAACTGTCCTGGTGCAAGACTAAGTTGTTCAGAACCAGAAGCAACATATGCTGAAGTTACTTGAGCAATCTCTGAAAAGAAGAAAAACAAGAAACTATGAATTCAATCCACAATAGAAGCAAATACTTTCAGTAATTTTTTAAAGTTCACTATTAAACATACCAGGTTTTTTGTTTGATGCTCCAGATTTGCTAGCACTCCCAAAACTCTACAAGGAAAAGATATCATGCTGTTTTATCAATTCCAACAATCCAGATGTAAAAGCACAAAGGTTATTAGGAAATAGAGATTTCTAATTCCCAGGATTCTTGTTTCTTTAGATGAATTCATGACAGAAATGTCATGAAAATGACAAGATCCTCATACAGTATTAACCAAATAGGTGAAGAATCCGACACTTAAAGAGATCTGGTCTGCTCATAAACAAGTAACTGATGTCATCAACCACTGACTCAAAAGGAAGAGCTCGTTTTCTGAATCTTTCTTGAGTATTAAACATGACTCTTCAGGCCAAATGCAACCCATTCATCAGTGGGGTTAACATCCATGTCTACTATATGCAGCATGTGTCCTGGATATGTTAAGGCACATGTGAATTTTGCTCTCACTTTTTGTAAAGGACTCATCTTCATCTCCTGCTGAATAGAACACAATGTTTTTATATTTATTTTTTTTTTTACCATGTTTCCCCCAAATTGCCTGAACTTGACCTAAGAACAAAAAATTCATACCCTGGGTAGCAGCCATCACCTTAAAGGATAAATTGCATCAACCTTATTTCCTCTTTTTGGGAATCTGATCAAAAAAAGGGATGGGACTAAAAAGAATCTTTTCCTGCTAGTGAACACAGTTACAGTACAAGTATTAATATTAAGCAAAGTGGATGACAGTCAAAAGCTAACATTTTTTTGAGTATTACCTAATAGGTACTGCTCTAAAAGGTTCCATATATTCAGTTATTTAGTTTTCACAATAACACTATTAAGTAATTATGATCACCCCCATTTTACAGAGAGGGAAGCTGAAGCACAGAAAGGTGAAGTATTTGTCTAATATTGCTAGTCTTTAAGTGGTACAGACCAGAGTCAATCCAGGTAGCCTGATCCCAGTACACCAATGGTTCTCAGCATGTGATCTGTAGAACCCTGGAAGTATTCAGCCCTTGAGTCCCTTTCAAGGGCCTATGAGATAAAAACTATCTTCATAATAATACAAAAATATTATTTGCCTTTTCCACCACACTGACATTTACAATGGTGGATAAAACTGCTGATGTTTTAGCATGAGTCATGGCAGTGGCACCAAATTATACTAATGTAGTCACAGTATTCTTCACATTGCCATGCATTCCATAGCAAAACAAAGCTAGTTTCAGTTAAGAATGTCCTTGACCAAGGAGTAGAAATTTTATTAAATCTTAATCCTTTAGTGTACATCTTTTAAAAATTCTGTGCGATTAAATAGAAGCGTACCCAAAACATTTCTGCTGCATACCAAAGTATGAAGGCTGTCTCAAGAAAAATCACTGGTGTGACTACACTGTGAACTTAACTAGGTTTTTCATGGAACATTTTTTTTTTGAGTTGGAGTCTCACTCTGTTGCCCAGACTGGAGTGCAGTGGCCGCTCCTGGCCACCGCAGCCTCAACGTGCTGGCCTCCGGCGATCCTTCCGCCTCAGCCTTCCAAGTAGCTGGAACTATAGGCGCGCGCTACCACGCCCGGCTAATTTTTGATTTATTGTGGAGATGAGGTCTTGCCAAGTTGCCCAGGCGGATCTCGAATCTGCGGGCTCAGGCAATTCACTCACCTCAGCCTCCCAAAGGGGAGGGATTACAGGCTGAGCCACCAAGCCTGGCTCATGGAATATTTTTACTTCAATAACTACACACAAACTATTTAGTGCCAGGACTTAGCACGTATTTTCTAAAAAATGATTGAAGTAAGCCTAACCCTTCAAGGAAAACAACTGACAGGATTTTTTGCCAATGATAAAATTCAAGCTTTCAAGGGAAAATTACAATTTTGGAAAACTTGTATCTACCACTGAGTTTGATGGTTTCCTAGCATATAAAGACTTTTCTGATCAGTGGTGATATTAATAAATGTGATTTTTAAGATACTATGATGAAATGTGTCAATACAGGGAATATCTGCTTAACTCAGTGATTCAATATTTTCCAAATGACCAATGAATGATGTTTGCCACACCACATATGGGTAAAAGAGTCACTCAACATGGAAAACATACAAGTGAATTTTAATTTCACAGTAAGGAATGTTCACTGATAAGGTTTCTGGTTGCAACTAGTCTATAATAATTCAGCATTTGTCAAGTTTTGGTGTGGCAGAATAAAAAAGATTATCCACAAATTTATGCAAATGTTATTAAAATACTTCTCAATTTCCTCCCATATCTGTGCAAGGTTGAATTTTCTTCACATACTTCAATCAAAAGAACATATCAAAAACAGACTAAATATAGAAACAGACATGAGAAACTAGCTGACTTCAATTAAGCCAGGCATTAAGAAGATGTGCAGAAATGTAAACATGCCACTCTTCTCAATAAACTGTTTTCTTAATATAGTTGTTTTTCAGCCGGGCTCGGTGGCTCAGCCTGTAATCCCGCGCCTTTGGGAGGCTGAGGTGAGTGGATTGCCTGAGCCCGTGGGTTCAAGACCCGCCTGGGCAGCGAGACCTCATCTCTACAATAAATCAAAAAATCAGCCGGGCGTGGTAGCGCACGCCTGTAGTTCCGGCTACTCGAAAGGCTGAGGCCGAAGGATCCCCACACCCCCGCCAGCGACGCTGCGGTGGTTGGGAGCGGCCACTGCACTTCAGTCTGGGCGACTGGGTGAGACTTTAACTAAAAAAAAAAAAAAAAAGCTGTTTTTCATAAAAGTAAATTATTTGTGTCACCATGTAACACATTTATTGCTATTTTAAAATAAATAAATATTTAACTAATTTCGCAGTTTTAACTTCTAATACGGTAAGCATCAGATATAATCCATATACTTAAAAAAAAAACCCTTTGGGGGTCCTCAGTAATTTTTAAAACTATAAAATTACTGAAACTAGATAGCCTGAGAACTTCTGCACTATGCGATACTAGTGGTGAGATGAAATGAAGCAGGAACTCAAGAGTGTTGGTGGAGTCACATTAATGTTAGAATCTTTTTTTTTTTTTTTTTTTTTTGAGTTGGAGTTGTACTCTGTCGCCCTGACTGGAGTGCAGTGGCCGCTCCTGCTCACTGCAGCCTCGACCTGCTGGGCTCCAGCGATCCTTCCGCCTCAGCCTTCCAAGTAGCTGGAACTTCAGGTGCACGCTACCACGCCTGCCTAATTTTTTGATTTATTGTAGAGATGAGGTCTCGCCAAGTTGCCCAGGTGGGTCTTGAACCTGCGGGCTCAGGCAATCCACTCACCTCGGCCTCCCAAAGCACGGGATTACAGGCTGAGCCACCGAGCCCGGCTTCAGAATCTTAAAGTAAAAATTTACACACTTCTTCAAGGCAGTCCTTTTTGAACTTTTCTGAATACAGAACTACCCCCTAGCAGCTTTAGTTACCATGATGCTCAGTCCTACCTATGGCTCTTATTTTTAGAATTGTATAAAATCTTGCCTTATCTTGTTAACTGGAGCCACATAATAACTTTATTTACTGGAGCCACCCTGAATGGTCTCCTTGTAAACAAAGCAGCCTGATCAAAACCATATACAAGGGGACTCAAAAAACCCAGAGCTTATTTATAAAAAACGGTATTTATTCTTACATGTTTAAACTTCAGTCACCTTCAAAGTCTTCTTCATTTGATCCAGTACACCTACTGAGACACTTTTTCTACTGCTCAGAACAGTTTTTGAACATGTCAATTTTGATGCCTCTAGTGTTTCTGCCATTTTTTGTTTCACCTCTTCCACATTGGCAAAACATTTCCCTTTGAGGCCTTTTTTCATCCAGGGAAATAACAAAAACAAAAATGTTGCTTGGGGTGATACTGGATAAATAGGGAGGGTAGGGCATGAGGGTCACACTGTTTTTGGTCAAAAACTGCTGAGCACTCTGCACAGTGTGGGCAGGCCTGCTCATAAACCATCCATCACAAAATTGGCAAATGTGTTGGAAGAATTGACCAAAAAAAAAAAATCACCAATGCTGAACGTGGCCTCTCAAAACAGCACTACTTGGTACACTGATGCTGATGGGTTCCTAAAACAATTACCTAGCAGGAGAAGCCTGTATTAAATGGGCCCACCCTCCAAAAAGTAATTCTGGGATTTTTTGGGTCCTCTCCCCCTTGTACATTGTCTCTGTTTTATGTATAATCTCGATCAATAAGAGTGGAATGACTCTGCCTTAATATCAAAATTACTCTACCTCTTGATCTTTTAGTTTGACATAATTTGATGGAAAAATTCCAGTTCTATCTCCAATACTTCCTGTCCACCACTCTCCATCTTTCTGCGTCACCAATATTTCTTCACCTTCAGTGAAAGTCAAATCTCCAGGTTCCACACTTGAATATGGATAAAGTGCAATGAATTCTGCAGGGAGTAAAGCAAAAAGAAGCAGATTTTGATTTTGAAATTACAGAAGTGAAAAAGAAATTAATCTCAAAGACCATGTATAAGTTTACTGTAAAAGCCCTTGTGCCTTAAGGAAAACTAAAATAAAAAGATCTAGAGGCCAGGCATGGTGGCTCAAGCCTGTAATCCCAGCCTAATCCCAGCCCTTTGAGAGGCTAAGGTGAGGAGATTGCCTGAGCCCAAGGGTTTGAGAACAGCCTGAGCAACTTGGTGAGACCTCATCTCTACAGTAAATCAAAAAATTAGCCAGGCATGCTATGCTTGCCTGTAGTTTCAGCTACTTGGAAGGTTGAGGCAGAAGGATCACCTGAGCCCAGCAGGTCGATGCTGGGGTGGCCATGAGTGTGCCACTGCACTCCAGCCTGGGCAACAGAGTGAGAGTCCAACTCAAAAAAAGAAAGGGAAAAAAAAAAGATCTAGAGGTAGTAAAAGGCATAAAGCAATTATTTAATAATTCCTTAGAAAAAATGTTATTTGATTTAACATAAAGCTATACCTTGGGTTTTTTTTTAATTGTTTTATTATTTTTGTAAGCACAAAGAATTATCAAAAAAACTACAAACATATTAGTATCTCTATTTTACAGATAATGAATCCGAGGCTCAGTGAGATTAAGTCATTCAGTTACTTACATAACGGAGTCAAGACATGAAAATATATTTTTAACCTTCTTATACAAAATATATTTTAATCTGGTAAGTTAACATTTATTTTTAATTATTTACTTTTTTAGATTCAAGGGATACATGTATAGGTTTGCTACATAGATATATTGTATAATGATGAGATTTGGGCTTCTACTGAGCCCATCACCCAGGTGGTGGGCATGGAACCCAGTACATAGTTTTCCAATCCTTATTCCCCTCCCTCCCTGCTTTAGGAGTCCCCAGTGGCTGTTGTTTCCATCCTTTTACCCATGTGTATTCAGTGTGTAGTTCCCACTTATAAATGAGAACATGTGGTATTTAGTTTTCTCTCTCTGTGATTATTTGTTTCATCTCCAGCTGCACTCATGTTGCTGCAAAGGACATGGTTTTGTTATTTTTTTATGGCTGCATAGTATTCCATGGGTCTATGTACCATATTTTCTTTATCCAGGACACTGTTGACGGTCACCTAGTTGGTCCATGTTTTTGCTACTGCGGATAGTACTGCAATAAACATACAAATGCAGGTGTCTTTTTGGTAGAGTGACTTATGCTCCTTTGGGTATATATCCAATAATAGTATTGATGGGTCAAATGACAAATCTGTTTTTAGTTCTTTGAGAAATTCCAAACTGCTTTCCACAGGGGTTGCACCAGCTTACATTCCCACCAATACTGTAGGAATATTCCCTTTTCTCAGCAACTTTGCCAACATGTCTTGGGTTTTTTTTTTTTTTTTTTGACTTTTTAATAAAAATCATTCTGACTAGTGTGAGATGGTATCTCACTGTGGTTCTGATTTGCATTCTCTGATGGTTTATGATGTTGAACATTTTTCCGTATATTTGTTGGCCATTTGTATGTCTTCCTTTGAGAAGCGTCTGTTCATGTCCTTTGCTCACTTTATTAGTTTTTCTCCTGTCAATTCATTTCAGTTCTTTTGGATTCTCGGCATTAGTCCTTTGTTGGATAGATAGTTTGCAAGTATTTTCTCCCATTTTGCATGTTGTCTATCTACTCAGAGGATGGTTTCTTTTGCTGTGCAAAAGCTCTTTAGTTTGATTAAGTCCTACTTGTCAATTTTGGTTTATGCTGCTTTTGCTTTTTAGGTCTTAGTGATGAATTCCTTGCCTAGGCTGATGTTCAGAAGAGTGTTTCCTGTGCTTTATTTGGGGATCTTTGTAGTTTGAGGTCTTAGTTTAAGTCATTAATCCATTTTGAGTTAGTTTTTATATATAATGAGGAAGAGGTACAGATTCATCCTTCTGCATATGGTTAGACAGTTTTCCCCAAATTATTTGTTAAACAGGGTGTTCTTTCCCCAGAGTTTGTTTTTGTAAAATAATTTATTAGTCAAATAACCCAAAGGGATATAGAAAAAAATTATTTCCAATATTCATGATGAAGTATACCTTGATTTAAAATCCTCCTCATTTATATGGTATACCATAATTAAGATAAAATTTATAAGCAACTAAATGTACTGAAATTTCCTTACCTCCTAAATAGCTATAATCAATCATTATAACACTTTTTTATTTATGATCTTATTTATCAAACCAATCTATGCTGAATTTTTTTATCCCTGCCTTTCTAAAAGTGCCAACCATTTTCAGCCACATTTTTTCTATATTCTCAATACTCATGTGAAATAGACAGGGGCAGGTTTTCCTAACCTCATTTTAATACTGAAAACACAGAAACAGGGAGAATAACAACTATGTAAAGTCAGATAATTAGTCAGTGGCAAAACTGATTACTATCTAATTTACAATTTGTCAAAAGCTTACCTTCTCCAACTGGATAGGTAGCAGAGGTAGGTTTCTTATTTATAGCTGCATATAAAGTTTCTGGTCTGCCAAATAAACACACAAACAAAAAACAATGAAACAAAAAAAGACACAAACAAGCAAAAAACAAGAACGGTACTTCAATGAATGCAGCAGTCTTTAGCAGAGTATTCTTTTAGGGCTTTCTCAAATTAATCTAAATATTACCTCAGTACACATACAGACAGGGAAGATTTTCATACACAAAATCCTGCTGTTTCCAAAAATCTGAAAGACTGCCATGTTTAAGAACTAGACATCTGTGGGAGCACCAGGGATCCCCAGGACCTGTGAGTAGATCAGGTAGTTTTCAAATAAACAAAAGTGGAACCTTACTACAATTACTGGCCACGACTGAAGGGATTGCCTTGGTTAGTGCTAAGTTCTCCATTAGTGCAGGTTTTCAAGTTACATGCCTTATCTAATAGAAAAAACTCATAATTGAATGGAAAGTTAGAAGATATTCCCTCTAAAATATTTCAACTTAATCTTGTTTTCTTCCCTGTAAAATGTTATGGACATAAAATAAGACAATTCCTATAAAGGGATTAGCATAGTGCTGACATACAAATGTCAACTATATATTATTGTTTTTACTGTTATTATATTCTTCTAAATCCAAAATTTCATATGTCTGAAAAGTAAATTTCTAGAAACTCAGCACTATTTCTAGAAACATAAAAACTCAGCACTGAAAGTATCTTTAAAGACTATTTAATCTTTGCATTAATTCAATTAGAAGACTGAAGACCAAGTAAGTTACTTCTTACAGTTTGGCAAAAATAGCAGAATCAGAACTCAAGCCCTTGATTGTCAAAGACTAGTACCTTTTCATTAAATAAAGTTGCCTTTTTTTCATTCTCTTTTTCTTTCTTTTAATTTGAGACAGGGTTTCACTCTGTTCAAGCTGGAATTCAGAGGCACTATTATAGCTCACTGCAGCCTCAAACTCTTGGGATCAAGTAATCCTCCCACTTCAGCCTTCTGAGTAACTGAGACTACAGACATGCTCCACAGTGACTGGCTAACTTATTTTTTTCATTTTTTGTAGAGATGAGGTCTCACTGTGTTGCCCAGCTAAAGCTCCTGTCTCGGTCTCCCAAGGTGCTAGGATTACAGGCGTAAGCCACTGCACCTGGCCTAGAATGCTTTCTATTTAGATCAACTTCCATATAAAACACATGAGATCGTTACCCATATTATATTTATAGTACTTATTTTGTTGTATTAAAGATATCTGACAACTTGACTCCCTATAGACTGGGAAATAAAGGCCAGAGACTTTAACCTATCTAGTGTTTGTTAATTTGAAAGTTCGTTCATTTGATTATTCATTCATGCATTCCTCTTTTCATTCATTCAGCTAATATGATTGAGTAGCTACTATGCATTAAGATTATATTATACATGAAGGAAACTAAAAAATGAACAAAAAAAAGACATGTATCCCACCCTCATGGAGCTTATCTTATAAGGAATATGGGTCTTAAGAAAAGTCAGTAACTGTAACACAGTGTACAACAAGCAGTTAGAGAACTCATGTTCAAGAAACTCTGTAGATCCAGAGGTAGGAATACCCAATTTGGCAAAGGGAAGGCCCTCAGTAAAGAATTATTTAAATATCGACAATTTACAATAAACAAGGGAGAAATACTAGAAAGGAAATGAAAAGAAACTAACCTTATTATGAAAAGAAAGCAACAGACCTAAGATTTTGAGTTGTCTAAAAACTTTTATGAATCTGCAGTAACTAGAATAAAAGATGTTCTAAGTCTGGGACAAATATCTGAAGTACGCTTTTCTTACCACAGGAATTACCTTTCTGATGTTCAAACTCAAGTATAGTATAAACTCTTTATTTTACTGTACACTCAGTCACACCTGGCTGACTCACTAGTGAAAATACCAATATCTACACCTCGTGTAAATACACAAAGATGCTTACTCTTCCCGCTTTACTTCACTCCCAGGAATGATCTTGACATAAGATTTTGGAAACCATCCTCTTCCTCCATGTACCTCCCCAAACCACCAATTTTCTTGCTGCTCCAAGACAGTAATAATATCATGTTTTGAAAAATTCAAGTGGTTATCTTTCTTTGCAGTCCAGGAACAAAGGGCCTGTGCCTTTAGGTTTTCTACAACCTGTCCCTGTGAATAAAAAAAACACAAACATTAAAAAAAAAAGACAATGGTAACCATGATTTTTGTTTCCGAATATATAACAAACAGCAGACCAGTTTGGTGTGGCAGTGACTTAAGATAACCTTAATCTATTAACTGACTCAAAATTATATATGACAGACCATGTGAGTGGCTTTCTGTTAAGTTAGACTAAATCTACCATTCAAGGAAAACATCATCACTGGTATAGAGGTAAACAATGGGTACTCAAGAAATGTATTCAATAAATCCATTGAATATTATTATATATTATGACACAAGTGAGAAGGGAAAGGGTTACTGAAAATCTTTTTTCTCCTCCAGCTTCCAATGTCTAACAGCAGTTGATTCTGTTCACTTCACTAGGAAAGAAGATTAGTTATACATGGCCTCCCTCTATTTTTTGCTTCCTACTTCTTAACTTCCTCCTGTTCTTATTAATTCTTCTTTCTTTCCCTCCCCTCTCAGAGGAAGGATTGTTTTGTTCTTTTAATGAGGCTAACCTCTTCACTTATACTCCAAATTTTCTATTCTGCCCTCTTATTTTCTAAAAATATTTTGTAACATTAAGTCCCTCTCTTCAATCTCTCCACTTCAACTTTCTTCTATTTCTAAATTCCTTAAGAAAGAATGGTCTTAAACTTGTTTTCCACTTTCACCTTCAATCCTCTCTAATTTAGATTCTGCACTCATCACACTACTGTACCTCTTCCAAACAAGGTTATTGACAATATCAAAGCCAACAGCTTCTTTCAAGCCCTTATTTCCTTGATCTCTGAACAGTGCTAACATCATTAAAACCCTTCTACTTCCTGAAACTCACCCTCTGATGATTGTTGGCTCTTTTGTCAACCTTGTCCCTTACTATTCCACATGTCTTCCCTAAATGATGATATTTATGCCTATGACTTCTAAAAAAACATATTTTCAGTGTAACTTTATCTCCTGAATTTGAAAATCAAATTGCCTACTGGGTGTTCCCACCAGGCTGCCCCTAACACAGATACCTCAAACTTAGCATGTCTGAAATGTAATCATTTTTAAAACCTACCAAACCCATTCCACCTGCATTGTCTGCCAAAGACAATGATATCAACATCCTTGTAGTTGCTCAAGTACAGACTGAAAAATTATCTTTAACGCCAACTTCTTCTTTGCTCTCCACATTAAATGGATTTTATGTCAATTCCTAAAACATTTCTAAATCCATTTCTTCTTCCATATATTTTTATTACTATGGTATTGGTTCAGATCATCATCTCTTATTATTTAGCTACTGTAATATCCTTCCTTAACTATTTCCTTCCTTTGCTTTTGTCTATTAATCTGGCCTCTACATTAGTGCCAGAGTTATCTTTCTAAAATACACACATCAACTCCACTCTTTTATTTTAATTGTTTATTTTGTGGAGACAGGGTCTTTCTATGTTGCCCAGGCTAGTCTTGAATTCTTGCCCTCAAGGAATCCTCCTGCCTCAGCCTCCCAAAGTGCTGGGATTACAAGTATGAGCCATCATGCCCAGCCCACATAAACTCCTTTCTTAAAAACCTTCAGGGACTTTCCATGCCAAGTTGCTTAGCATGGTATAAAATACCTCACAAGTAAACCTCAACCTCTCTGTCCAACCTCACTTCCGAACTTTTCTCCATGAATCTTGTCCTCTAACCAAATTATTAACAATTCTTTTTTTTTTCTTTCCTGCAAACACCTTGTGTTTAACACACCTCAGTGACTTTCCCTAAATTGTTCTTTCACTGGAATAACTTTCCTTCTCTGTTTGAAGGTCTTACTCAGATAACTTGCCTTTGTGAAGCCCACTCCAATTCTCACCAATTGAGCAAGAAGCTCTCTTCTATATACTCCCCAAGGACTTTGTAGATATCTTTATTACAAATTTTTTTAACACTTTTCAGTTATTTATATGTCTGTCTCCTTCATTAGATTATGAATTACTTAATGGTAGGAATATAAAAAAATATTTTTTTTAGAGAGATGGACTTGCTCTGTTGCCCAGGCTACAGGACAGTGATGTGATCACAGTTCACTACAGCCTCAAACAATTCACTTCAGCTTCTGGAGTAGCTAGGACTACAGGTCTGTGCTGCCACACCTGACTCATTTTTCACTTTTTTGTAGAGATAAGGTCTTGCTATTATGCCCAGGCTGATTTTGAACTCCCAGCCTCAAGCAATCCTCCCATCTTGACCTCCCAAAGTGCTGGGATTATAGACTCATGTTATAGAACATATTTTTGACTTGTTTTTCCTTAAATTTCTAGCACATAATAAAATGCCTTGAATCCAGCACATAATAAAATGCCTTGAACCTATGTTTGCACAATAAACATTTTCTGAGCGAAGGTGAAATCTGTAGGGTTTTATTCTGATGAAGTGTATGATTATTTTTAATAATGTTAATGTAAAATATGTGCAATGGTTACATCTAAATCAGAGGCCAAGCATATATTAAAAAGTTCCAATGTCTTTTTAAGACATTCCCAGACAAATGTCTTAAAAAAAAAAAAAGACTCCCAAGCCCAAATCTCTTATCTTCTTATAATAACTACAAATGAAGAACAATAAGTAATCAGATTTGTAAAAATGACATTTTGAAGTTAGAAACTATTAGCTAGTAAATTGATACTATGGGAAAGAATCGTTGACAAACCTCTAAGTAATTATTTCTTCAAATTCACATCACATGTAAATAATAAGAAAGAAATCGAATGCTACAAACTCTGATTAAATGAATGAATGATGCCTTTGTACAAAATTTTATGAATCAGGAGTCAATTCAAAGAATAAAGCACAGGGAATAACAGACAACATACCTGTCCATGAATAGGTGATACAGATCCTGGGGACACAGTGCGAGTAAAAGCTGATTTTTTCTGCCACGATGTATTAACAGTTAGGTTTGAAAAAGATACATTTTGATAATCAGTCACTGATGCTGGTTGATTTGAAGAAAGTGGTCTGAAAATACAACACTTTGGTATAAATATACTTAATTGTTTAGAACTTAGTGAAGTACTATCAATTTACCAATTTGTATGTTATCTGTTTAAACGCAATTTGTGGGGAAAAAAGAATTCATGAACAAACTACTAACTCATTTTCATTTACTAAATTTCAGTATTATATTTAGAACAAGAGGTATTCTTGGAGAGTACAGTCCAGATTACATATGATGAAGCAGTAGGGTGACACAACTACATTTTTCTTTTTTTTTTTGAGTTGGAGTCTCACTCTGTCACCCAGACTGGAGTACAGTGGCTGCTCCCGGCCACCGCAGCCTCGACCTGCTGGGCTCCGGCGATCCTTCCGCCTCGGCCTTCCGAGTAGCCGGAATTACAGGCACGCGCTACCACGCCCGGCTGATTTTTTGATTTATTGTAGAGATGAGGTCTCGCTGCCCAGACGGGTCTTGAGCCCACAGGCTCAGGCAATTCACTCACCTTGGCCTCCCAAGGCACGGGATTACAGGCTGAGCCACCGAGCCCGGCACACAACTACATATTAGGTATCTATACATTTGCAACACTATATAAACTCTACCGGTAGCTAAAAACTTACTCCGAAGAAGCTGAGGTAGCAGATAAGGATACCGTGGGAGGAAGTAAGGCCTTCTTAGGAGACACGGCTTTTTCACTTGACAACACCTTTTCTACATAGTTGCATGGAAACCAGCCAAAATTTCCTTGAAAACTACCATAAAGCCAACCAGGTTCTCCTATGGTTTTTTCATCAACCTATAGAAACAAAAAGAAGGGTTATCAGTGCTTAGAAATCCACACATTTACAATGGAAAGAGATGCAGGTTAGGGTAATATTCTCATTTTCAGAATTAAGACCATCTAACTAAGTAGGTAAGGCGTTTTCTACAAATTAATAGGCTACCATTTCTAGGGACTGACAAGTTGTCTTTTTACATTTTAATTTTATCCAAGTTAATAAATACTTGAAGACAGTTTACAAAGACAAATAGCATTACACAAGGCTAATGATGGAAAACAACCTCTCCTTACCCCACAGCTCCTTGTGCCCTGATGTCACTCCCAACAGTAACTTCCCCTTCTTAGTGGTTTCTTTTGTATTATCATTTCTATTTCTAAATAACATATTCATACTGCTATTTCTTGAAGTTTTTTTTCTATGTTAGACATTATCTATTGGCTTTTGGTTACGGAAAATGCAGATTTGCCTCTTTCACTGTACTCTCTTACTCTACCAATACTGCTACATCATAATTTTGGTTAAATTATATTTAATGTTTATATTATTATACCAAGTAAATATGTCAAATCTGAGTCATGCAGTATTCTCCTGATTGCGTTTCCTTTCTTGTAAACTTTTTATTTTCCTATAATCATAACTTTGGTTTTTTGCTGTTTTCTCTGTTTCTAGTAGAGTCTTTTCTGAACTCTCTAACAGAACTACACAATCCTCAGCAAATAAAACAAAGCAGGAGGTATCACACTCCCAGACTTTAAACTATACTATAAAGCTACAATAATCAAAACAGCCTGGTATTGGTACAAGAACAGGCATATAGACCAATGGAATAGAATTGAGATTCCAGAAGCAAAACCTCAATTTCTCAACCAACTTATCTTCAACAAAGCCTCCACCACCCACTACTGGGGAGAGGAGTGCCTATTCAGTAAATGGTGCTGAGAAAACTGGCTGACCACATGCCGAAGATTGAAACAGGACTCCTACCTATCCCCATACACAAAAATTAACTCTAAATGGGTCACAGACCTAAATGTAAAACCTCAAACTGTAAGAACCTTAGAAAATTCAGGAGATACTCTTATGGAAGTTGGAACTGGCAACCAACCAATTCCTGATCAAAACCCAAAATACCCAGGCCATAAGAGATAAGATAGACAAGTGGGACCTCATTAAACTGACAAGCTTCTGCAAAGCCAAAGAAATCATCAAGAGAGCAGGGAGACAACCCACAGACCAGGAAAAAATATTTGCCAACTCCATGTCTGACAAAGGCCTAACATCAAGGATACAAGGAACTCAAACATGCTGAAAAGAAAAAAACAAACAGCCCCATTACAAAGTGGGCTGAAGATATGAATAGACACTTCTCAAAAGAAGACATACGAGCAGCCAACAGACACATGAAAAAATGTTCAGCCTCACTAGTCATCAAGAGATGCAAATTAAAACTACACTGAGATACCACCTAACTCCAGTCAGAATGGCCATCATCAATAACTCAAAAAATAACAGATACTGGAGAGGATGTGGCGAAAAGGGAATACTTCTACACCGTTGGTGGGAGTGTAAATTAGTACTACTCTGTGGAAATCAGTGTGGCGATTCCTAAAAGTTCTAAAAATTGACCTTCCATATGACTCCGCAATCCACCTACTGGGAATATACCCAGAAGAACTCAGGTCACTCTATAAAAAAGATACCTGCACACGTATGTTTATAGCAGCATTGTTCACAATAGCAAGAACATGGAACCAACCGTGCTGCCCATCAAAAGAGGACTGGATTAAAAAAATTGTGGCACATATATACAATGGAATATTATGCAGCCATAAAGAAGAACAAAATCATGAACTTCACAGCAACGTGGATGGAATTAGAGTTTATAATACTGAGTGATCTCTCACAGAAACAAAGAACTGAGTATCATAGGTTCTCATTCATAAGTGCACCTTGAACAACTATCATATTACTGTAGGAAAGGGACTGAAAGTAGAGGGATACTGTGGGGAGGGGGGCAGGGGGTGGGTAGCTGGGATTGACAGTAGTCGATATCCACCTGGGGAAGTGGGGGCACATCTCGTCAATAAGGGTATCTGCACAATGAACATCTGTATACCTAACCCTGAATTGTACCCCACAATTTCAAAATTAAAATTAAAAGAGGAAAAAAAACCCAAAAAAACTTTTAATACATTTTCCAACTGGTAAAATATATCAGATGATTTATCATTTTCATTCTTCTCCCAGACATTTCCCTCCTACAGTGTGACATCTTCCATCCTCATAGCGTCTCTTCCTTTGCTTCTTGGTCCCTATCCCTTAAATACTGATGACACCCTCAAGTTTCATCACTGGCTCTCTTGCCTCATGCCACACCCTTCCTGAATAGGCCCACTTACTCCTTATAGTTTGATCAGTTTTCTGTGCAATAATGAATCCAAAAGCTTCTATGCTCAAAACAAACTTCTTCCCAGACAAGCCTACTTTCAACTACTTGCAAAATATCTTCAAGTGGCTGTCCCACAGGAAAAGCCAACTCAAGTCCAAGACTGAACTTTTCTCCCTGTGTCTACTCCTCCTCCTAAATTCCCTGTATCTCGGTTATTCTTACCATCAGAGACAATCATTCTAAATTTTTTAAAAAATCTTTGGCACTTACCTCTCTTACACTTCCTCATTCAAACTGATGAGTCTGTCATTAAAAATCATTTCACACAAAGATTGCTGTAATCTTGATTCATCTTTCAAGATTCTGTTAACTACCCTAATCCAAGCCAGAGTTATACATACTGTCATAAGTAGTATTACGTACCTTATATATGCATAATTACATATAATTATGTAGTTAATACATAATAAGCACATGTACTTATTACATATAAATTACTTATTTATATGTAAATAGCCACCTACTTACTATATTCCTTGCATTGGTCTGTGAGTCCTTTTATTGACCTCCACTATCTAGCATAGTAAATATCTGCTTAATTAACTAAATAAATGAATATGCTGTGTTTTTGTTCTCCAATCCATTTTCCAATACCTTTCTAAAACACAGATTTGAAAGTCTTTATGTCTATAAAAATCATGTAGAATTCATTAAGATTTTTTTTTTTTTTTGAGTTGGAGTCTCACTCTGTCGCCCAGACTGGAGTGCA
>NW_007248670.1:304550-346297 GCF_000164805.1 Carlito syrichta
CCTCAGCCTTCCGAGTAGCCGGAATTACAGGCACGCGCTACCACGCCCAGCTGATTTTTTGATTTATTGTAGAGATGAGGTCTCACTGCCCAGGTGGGTCTCGAAAAAGCAGGCTCAGGAAACCCACTCACCTCAGCCTCCCAAAGCCGCGGGATTCCATTAAGATTTTTAAAAATAACTTTCTGAGGTAAAATTAACATAGATTTCATGTTTTAAGGTTTAAAATTTTTTAAGTGTTGACATATGTATACACCTGTAAAGAAGCAACACAATCAAGATAACTAATATATACATCACCCCCCAAAAGTTTCCTCCTGCTCCACTGTAAGTTCTCTTTCTGGAAACACTGTCAGTTTTCATCCAGTAAATTAGTTTGCATTTTCTTAAATTTTACAGAAATAAAATAATACAATATGTATCTTTTTTTTGCCTGCCTTCTTTCCCTCAGCTTAATTACTCTGAGATCCATCCATGTTGTAGTAAGAATATTTCATTCCTTTTTATTGCTGAGTAATATTACATCATATGATATACCACATTTGTTTATCCTTTCATCTGTTGATGGACATTTGAGTTGTTTCTAATTTGGGCTATTACAAATAAAGCTGAGATGAACATTTGTCTTTTTATAAACATATACTTTCAATTCTTTTGTGTGAATATCTAAGAGTAGAATGGCTGGGTCATATGGTAAGTGGGTGTTTTTTTTGTTTTTTTTTTAATAGCAAAAAACAGTTAAGTTTTTAATAACTTATTGAGATACAATTCCCCCATGTAAAGTACACAATTAAATGGATTTTAGCATCTTCACAGTTATGGAACTATGACCACAATCAGTTATAGAACATTTTCCCTCCAAAAAGAAACATTATTTCTTAGATTCTTTGTTGTATCTAAGAACCTAAGAAATCTTGGAGTAACTGAAAGTTACAAAAATTTCTAGAAGTTCTACATTTTACATTTGACCTATTTTGAGTTCATCTGTGCATATGTTACAAGGAATAAATTGAAATTCATTTTTTGCTTATGAATATCTGATTGTTCCAACACCATTTGCTGTTAAGATTATCCTTTCTTCACTGAGTTACTTTTGTACCTTTGTCAAAAATCCGTTGTTTATACACACAAACACACACACATATGCGGGTGTGAATCTACTTATCTATCCTGTTTCATTGATCTGTGTTCCTATCTAGATGCTAATACACAACTGTTTTGATGGCTGTAATTTTTATAATAAGTCTTAAATTTGGGTAGTAAAAAACCTTCAACTTTGTTTTTTTTCAAAATTGTTTTGGCTTTCAATCAGCTCATCATTTTCTATTAAATAAAAAACCCCTGCAAGATTTTGATTAAAATTGCCTTGAATCTGACTAAGAATTTGAGGGGAAGTGATTTCTTATCAATACTGATTTTTTAATCCATAAACACTATAACTCTCTGTATTTGTTTAGGTCTTCAACTTTTCTCAGTAATACTTTGTAATTTTCAATAAACAGGTCTTTCGAATCTTTTTCCAGTTTTACTTATAAGTATTTCTTTTTTGGGGGGGTTGGAGTCTCATTCTGTCAACCAGGCTGGAATGCAGGGGCATGCTCACGGTCACCGTAGCCTCAACCTGCTGGGCTCAGGCAATTCTTCTGCTTTAGCCTTCCAAGTAGCTGAAATTACAGCCAGGTGCCACCACACCCAGCTAATTTTTTGATTTATTGTAGAGATGAGGTCTTGCCATGTTGCCTAGGCTGGTCTCAAACCTGTGGGCTCAGGCAATCCTCTTGCCTCTGCCTCCCAAAGTGCTGGGATTACAGGTATAATCCCACCATGCCTGGCTTATTTATAAGTATTTCATATTTTAATGCTATTGTAAATAATATTTTAATTTCAATTTCTGAATATTCACTGTTTGCATACAGAGATACAAGTGATTTTTGTATATCGATCTTGTATCCCGCAACCTTGCTATACTCAATGCTAACAGTTAAAAAAAAATAGATTCAGTTTTTTAAAAATAAATAAATAAATACATAAAATAGATTCTATGTGATTTTCTACATCGACAATCATGTTTTCTACAAATAAAAACAGTCTTACATCTCCCTTTTCAATATTATGCCTTTTAATGTAAACTTCAAGGCCTCTAAAATAAAAGTTTCTTTGTGAGGTTCCAGCTTAACTTTTTAGCTTCATCTCCTACCATTTGTCCCACATTCTAGGCAAACAGATGTGACACGCTTTAAAAACACTGGTACTCACAAGCCTCAATGTTTTTGTTTAACACAGTGATCCCCACCCTTTTTGGCATCAGGAACCAGTTTTGTGGCAGATAATTTATCATGGATGGGGTAATGAGGAAAAGGTTTTAGAATGATTCAAGCACATGACATTTATTGTGCACTTTATATCTATTATTATTACACTGTAAGCTACAATGAAATAATTCTACACCTCACCATTAAGAAAAAAAGAGGCATGGACAGAAGTGGTAAATAAAATAATGGGCAGGTCACACGCAGACTAAAATAAGTGTCAGATTCTGACTTAAAGTCTGCCACCAGATGCAGATGCACAACTGAAGTTCAACAACTCACATGGCTCGGTGGCTCAGCCTGTAATCCCAGTGCTTTGGGAGGCCAAGGTGAGTGGATTGCCTGAGCCCACGGGTTCGAGACCCGCCTGGGCAACTTGGCGAGCCTTCATCTCTACAATAAATAAATAAATAATTTGCTGGGTGTGGTAGTGCGTGCCTGTAGTGCGAGCTCCTTGGAAGGCTGAGGTAGAAGGATCGCTGGAACCCAGCAGGTCAAGGTTGCAGTGGCTGGGAGGGGCCACTGCACTCCAGTCTGGGTGACAGAGTGAGACTCCAACTCAAAAAAAAAGTACATCAACTCATTTGCCACTCACTAAGAGGGTTTTGATATGAGTCTGCAAACAATTGATTTATTATGGTCTCTGTGCAGTCAAACCTCACTACTAATGTTAACCTGTATTTGCAGCCACTCCCCAGCACTAGCATCACTGCTTCAGCTCCACCTCAGATCAGGCATTAGATTCTTACAAGGAGTATACAGCCTAAATTCCTCTCTTGCGCAGTTCACAATAGGGTTTGCACTATGAGAATCTAGTGCCGCTGCTGATCTGACGGGAGACGGAGCTCAGGCGGTAATGCAAGAGATGGGGAGCGGCTGTAAATACAGATGAAGCTTTGCTCACTTGCCCACGGCTCACCTCCTGTTGTATGGCCCAGTTCCTAACAGGCTACAGACCAGTAGGTTGGGGATCCCTGGTTTAATGTATTCCTTCTGCCTAGAATGTTATATGGTATGGAGAAAAGACGACAGACTTTAGAGTTCAAAGAATCATGTTTCAGCCTTAGGCAAACTACCTGGTTATCCTTTGTTAAGATAAGTACTATCTAACATTTCAGTTTGCTCATCTATAAATTTAAGGGAAAATACCTATATTGCTTTCCTCCAGATTATTTTGAAAATTAGATTGAGAATATTTATATACATGCTTTAGAAACTGTAAAGCACTAAGCAAATATAAAGCATAATCCTCTGAGGCTTTCCTCTATCCTATCCTTGCAGAAAATGCTACCCAAGTCTACTTGGTTGTTTTTGCTTCATTCTCTGGGTTGTCACAGTACTTCATTTATATAAATTGTTAATTGAAATTTACCACATTATATTTTGTATAGTTATATATATTTCTGTCTTCTTCTTAGACTGTGGCCTCTTTATGTATTTTTATATATCACCAGCAGACACATATTGTTAGAAACTCAATAAATGTTAACTTGAATGAACTACTAAACTAGATAAACAACAGACTTAAAGCTTAATTAATAATAAGTGGATTTATTATCAGGGTAACTTCATTTATGTTTATAGCAAATAGTTCTCATTTTAATGTTATATGTCTGGCTATTTATTACATCATGAATGAAATATTTAGAAAATTCCTTAACCAGAGCAGCTGCAGTTAAACTATATAGTATCATAGCTATGTAACTACCACACAATGGTGTTCCAAAATAGAACAAAAGGAAACACTTATGGAATATTATCCTGTAGATATAGTTTAAGACTACTTAAAATAGCTAAGTCTAAGCAATAAAAATGCAAAAAATGCAGATCAGAACACATTAGACACTAAGGAATTATGCAACCCAAAGTATTCCAGTGCTGCAGAATGCTCAGCATTATGCCTGATTTAAACATATGGCATCAAGGCAAGGGATCACTGTAAGCTATGAGTACTGGCTTCAAGCTCTTCCTCCTTTCCCTTAAAGCTTTTTAAAAGATTAATTTCTATAATATTTTCCCCAATATTTTCATTTATTTTGTAGAGTTAGGCCAAGTTGTTTTAACAAGGGATCAATTTTAATCAATTTCTTATCTGTCATTTACAGTTGTAATGAATGTAGTTCACAATTTACAAACTGAGTTAAACTAGAAAATTTTACATAAATTCTCACAGGCCTAGGGAAGCTACTTATTACTCCAAAAATAGCACTAATGAATTAGAAAAGAGATAAACTTTTCAGCTAGTCATGGAAAATGTGTCCAGGATTCAGAATTTCTCATCTTTTTCACTTTCAATGAAACCTCCTTTGCCACTCTGATCCATTAATGTTGATCAGATCTTGCCTCCTATCTTACCAGGTATATGGAAGCTCTCAGACCTGCTCATCTTCTACTTCAACAAAACTTACTTATAATCCCTCCCACCTTTTCCTCTTGACCCCTAATCACAAAAGAAGAGGTATTCATTCCTTCTACTACTTTATCTTCCAGTCCTTTAGATCAGCGGTCTCCAACTTTTTTGGCGTCAGGAACCAGTTTTGCGGAAGATGATTTTTCCATGGACTAGGGGTGGTGGTGGTAGTTTTGGGATGATTTAAACACATAACATTTATTGTGTACTTTATTTCTATTATTATTACATTGTAACATATAACGAAATAATTCTACAACCCACCATAAAAAAAAAAAAAGCACGGACAGAAGTGGTAGATAAAATAATGGGCAGGCTACACATGACTAAAATAAGTGTCAGATTTTGACTTAAAGTTTGCCACCAAATGCAGCTGTACAATTGAAGTACATCAATTAAGAGGGTTTTGATACAAGGCTACAAGCAATTGATCAATTATGGTTTCTGTGCAGTCAAACCTCACCACTAATGTTAATCTGTATTTGTAGCCGCTCCCCAGCGCTAGTATAACCACCTTAGCTCCACCTCAGATCATCAGGTGTTAAATTCCTGTAAAGAGCACGCAACCTAGATCCCTCATATGCTCAGTTCACAATGGAGCCTGTGCTCCTATGAGAATCTAATGCCACTGCTGATCTGACAGAAGGCAAAGCTCAGGCAGTAATGAGAGTGATGGGGAGCAGCTGTAAATACTTCATTCGCCTGCCTGCTACTCACCTCCTGCTGTGTAGCCCGGTTCCTAATAGACCATGGATTGATACTGATCTGTGGCCTAGAGCTTGAGGACCCCTGCTCTAGATTCAAAACTTCTTCACCTCTGTTAGTCAGAAAAGGGAGGTTTGACAGGGAGTGTGAGGTGACTTCCTGATGCACTACGTTGTATATGTTGATCTGAGTTGGGGCTTCACAGATATATACATATGTACAAATTCTCTGAGCTGTATACTTATGGTTATACACTTTACTATATGTAAATTGTACTTTAATGAGAAAAAACCATCTCCCTCTATCAATTATTTACTCTTTTTAGTATCATTAACCCATTTCCTCCCTGAAGATCCTTTCTATCATTATTTGAACTTGCTCAAGCTTCAGCCAAGTTAAAAAAAAATAAAAATTAAACTTCCCTCAACCTACATTCTTCATTATCTCCCATCTTCTCTTCCTTTCCCCTTTCAAAGCCAAGTTCTTCCAACGAGTTTTATATATTCACTGTTTCCTCTTCTTCCTTTCCAATTTATTCCTCAACTCATTGAAATCTGGCTTCTTGCTCTATCACTCCACTCAACCAATTACAGTTGTCCTCAAGGTTAATACCTGTGCTGTTGCTAATCTAACATATATTTATTTTGTTCTTGTCTTATTTCACTTGCAGATCACTCTGGGTTTTTTCCCATCTCTAGTCACTCCCTTTAAGGCTCCACTTCCCCTAACAATCCCTTCAGTGTCCATGTTTCTCAGGGACTGCATTCTCAGTCCCCTTCCCTCTCATTTTACTACTCCCAGGGATAAGCTCCTCTACTCTCCTGTCTTCCATTACCATCACAACACACTGGCAACATGATTTTCGCTCTTAGTGAATGATACCACCATCAACCAAGTTGTTCAAGTAAGGTATCTGGTAGCAACTCATGACTCATTCTGTACATCAGTGATTCAACAGTGTACATAAGCGCCCAAGACACCACAGTTAACTTTATATTCCTGTTGTCACTGCCACCATACTGGCACTCTGACCATGGGAGAGGTCTGCTCTGTAGCAGCAGCAGTCCACAGCCTTTTCCTTTACCTTCCCTTCCTCTACTGCTTTAAGGTTGTCTTTCTTTTTCATTAAACTATGTGCTTGTTAAGAACAAAGATTATGTCTTATTCACTATATTCCTAACAGTCAGCCCTCAACAAATGTTTAAGAAGTAAAAGGCATAACCAAAAATATATAAGTAGGCTCTTGACCAAACATGTCCAGAGGTAGGCTGCATCATCCTCAGACACTAACTCATCATTTCCAACAAGGAAAGAAGGAACAGTAGGAAGAGCAGACTGTGAACTCAGGCTGGCTATAAAACAGATTTCCCTAGCTCAGGTGCAGCTCTGGAGCTGCCAGTGGTGGCAATGGCAACAGAAGGAATGTTTATTTGGGGATTATCTTGGATGCTTGAGTTCTAGTAAATTTTTTTCCAAGTATCATTAAACATCTGCTTCCTAACTGATAAAACACACCAAGTTGGTAATAGTGCAGGGAGTGAAAAAAAGCACTGGCTAGATACTCTGGGTAATATGACCGTAATTTCGTAAGAAGATAACTGGAGCAGAGACTAAAACCCAAGTCCATGTGCTTCTAAAGCCTGTTCTCTTTCCATTATATCACAATGGCTCTACCAAACACTATTCCCTAGATATCCTCTTATTTATCCATTTTTTTTTTTTTGAGTTGGAGTCTCACTCTGTCACCCAGACTGGAGTGCAGTGGCTGCTCCCGGCCACCGCAGCCTCGACCTACTGGGCTCCGGCGATCCTTCCGCCTCAGCCTTCCAAGTAGCCGGAATTACAGGCATGCGCTACCAAGCCCGGTTGATTTTTTGATTTATTGTAGAGATGAGGTCTTGCTGCCCAGGCGGGTCTCGAACCCGCGGGCTCAGGCAATCCACTCACCTCAGTATCCCAAAGGCGTGGGATTACAGGCTGAGCCACTGAGCCTGGCTGTTATTTATCCATTTTACATGGATTGTGATAACACAATAAAGACCTTTTGTTCCAAGGAACAAATGACCTGTATCCAGTCACAGTTGCAGAACCCAAAACCCTCCAACTCTTATAACAGTTGCTAGAAAATAAGAAGACCCCACCAATTTTATTGTTAATTTATTAAAAATAACAAAATCACCATCACCTCTTATGATATAAAACAGTACGGCATAATAGAAAGAATTCACTAGATTTGGAAATCAAAAGACACACCCTTGCATCTCACTCTGGCACTGTGATGTTGACAGTTACAATTTGTGTGAGTCTAAGTTTTCTTGCCTAGAACATGGTAGTTGTTGTAAGAGTTAAGATATTTTATAAAAGTAAATAACTATATAAAATTATAGCCAACATTATTATAGAAAGTTATATATTACAATATATTCAGTTTATTCATGAGAAAAAACAGCTTAATTTCCTACCTGAATTATATCCCCAGAATTAAAACTCATCTCGTCATGGTTCCTTGCTTCAAAGGGGTATAATGCTCTATAATTCACCAAAATACTAGCTGTCTCACCTAAAGAGAAGATACTTGTCATTATTTACTACTTTTATGTATATATATCTTTGCTATGAGTCAATAAAGAGCTCTTATAATCTAAAATAAGAAACTAAGCATCAAACTATAATGAAAAACCATTATATATAGGCTTGCTGGTATTTAAATATCTTGATTAGTCAACTAGTCAATATTAAAGAAAACAAAGGTGTTCATCCTAAGTAAAGTAGGAGGCAGCAAAACAAGGAGAGGTCTTGCAAGCTGACATGCACACGAGTGTGTGCATACACATGGATCCACAGGA
Source organism: Carlito syrichta (assembly GCF_000164805.1). NCBI lineage: Eukaryota > Metazoa > Chordata > Mammalia > Primates > Tarsiidae > Carlito > Carlito syrichta. Next base: position 312,818 of record NW_007248670.1, read on the forward strand.
AGGTGCAGCCCCAGGCTGAACTGTACACATGGAAAGAGACCAAGCAAAAAGACAGAAAATAACAGGGAAGAAAAGCACAAAAAAGGTGATCACAAAAGAAAAGTTGAGCAAGTAAACAGCGTTGGCTGATTAGAAAGATCAATAGATTTATCAGTACGGTTCTAAAAGAAAAACAGAAGAATTCACAAATACACTGGATTTGATATGATTAAATATGTTTTAATTTGTTCATTTTTAGAATAAATGCTTTAGCTTACAAAAATTTCAACATGTATCATTAATATGAATTCAAAGGTTTGTGCCTCAAAAAGAGATATAATAAACCTTAAAAGTATTTTAGGAATGGACTCTGAGGTGTTATCAAAAACAAAGTATACCTTCTGAGAAAATTTCAATGTGCAGATTTAAAATTTTACTGTTGTTTTATTAAAATAAACAGCTTAGTTATATTGACTGAATAAAATATTTACAACTATTTTATATTTTACTTCAATTATAAAAACCATGTAAGGATCTTTTCACAGTCAATGGTTACTATTTTTCTCCTGTTATGTTAAGATTTCTACCCTCAGTCTGCTTTACTGAGCCAACACACTTCTCATCCAAGTTTAATTTAGAAAAAAAAAATTTTCTGACTCTAAATTTAGTATTTTTATATTCTGATTTTTTTTTACTCTCATCAGGTTTTTTCTTCTTGCTTTTATTATTCTGTCTCAGAAAAATTAGATCTATAATTTTTACCCTTATCCTTACATTGCTTCTCCTCAGCTTTCCGATCTTCTTGAATTTTTTCTTGTGTTTTTTCTTCCTGGAGACGCTTTTGTTTTTCTTCTTCCTCCTTCCTAAGACTTTCTTTCCATAAGTTTTCTTTTCCTTGTTTTGCTTTCCTTCACATAAAAGAAAAAGAGTTTGTACATCGTCCTAAAATTTTTTTACACTAAATAAAAATATAATAGAAGATTCAGTTTCTATCAAGCTGAAAAACTAGCAAAAAAGTATTAGTAGAGGAGAATTTAGGTGGGGAGAAACAGTTGGGATCAGGGATGAAAGGAGAACTAATCAATCAATCAAGAAGCCTGGGACTGACAACTTCCCACACCCTCAAATTCCCTCTTGCCAACTAACCTCCAAACCCAAGAAAAAGAGGAAGAAAAGTTAAAATAAGATCATTCAGCAAATAAACCTAAAAATTGTATCTAAATTTCCTTCCTTTCTCTCCAGATTCTTCAAAAGACTGCCTTCAGCTTTTTATTTCCACTGTCCTATCTGATCTCTGTTTTGTTGATTCAGTCATTGCTATGGAAATAGGAAATGCTTCTGGAAAGATTACCTACATTTTATATTATTACTTCATAGTCTTTTCATTTGCTTAGCTAATAGAGCATTTTCCCACCATAGGTCCATGCTTCTGTCAATATTTCTATGACATTTGACAAATTTAAGGGTTGACTTCTAGTCAGTCAAGATGATCTGTGATCAGGTTCAATTATTTTAGTATTAGAATGAGTGTACCTTATAGTTCCTTCCTCACATGTATTTTTAAGAACTTACACAAAGGCAGAGCTGCCACCGCTGAATTTAGCACTTTCTCCAAGCCTCAGCAGTATCAGGGGCAGTAGAAATTGTGGCTGGAAACTCCCCGGGATTTGGGAGCATTTATACCCTACCAAAGTGGGAACCTTGGCTTAATTCTATACTTCTCTTCCTTAATTCCTAGAGGAATATGAAAATCCTGGATAATTCAAAAAATTGTAGGCCCTGAGTTCTCAATCCTTTCTCCTGATGCCCAAACTGTTTTATACTTCATACGCTTGGTTCATCAGTCCCATTATCAGCTTCCTTCCAACCCTTTCCCAAACCTCCTACATCCTATCACATCAGGGAGTGCTACCTCCAGCAACTTCATAACTGCAATCTGGTTCCCCTCTGAGGAAAATGCTTCTCTTGCAGGCCTCACCTAATTTCAACTAATATCCCCTCTCTCAGTTCCTCTGTAACTTTCCCTGATACTCTCCACTCTCCCAAGCCTAGTATAATCCAATTAGACTTTATCTGAATTTGCATAACATTATAAATGCCACTATCAGACTTACTATGTATTTAGTAGGACAAGGAAAAGAGCAGAGAGTGCATTAAATGAAACCTTCTTTTCCTTTTTTTTTGTTTCCAGCTGTTCAACCTTTCTACTATCTCCTTCTGCCAGGTTTTGTGACCAAGTAACTATGAGGCTAGGACAGTCCAGGTGAGGTTCCCTATTTAAGGGAAGGATGCTTGGTCCTCTACTCTAGGCTTGTCTGAGGAAAAATGAGGTAGGCTGAGCTCACACCCCAGGAAATTGAGCCAGAATTCTGGTCAACTTCCTTATGCAAGAATTAGTGGATGGGAAGCTGTTCCAGAGCCAGAAGACACCTCAGAAACTGGACAAAGGGCAAAGAAGCCACATCTACAGTGTGAAAACCTGACTATTACCAATAGCTTGGGGAAAGACAGGAACATACCTGGGCAAATGGAAAAGTAAACCAAGATGTGGCACTAAGATGCCATGCCAGACTCATTAGATCCTACATGTGTTTCTGTTCTTTTTGATTTCCCCTCTCCACTAACTAAGATAATATGCAAGGACAATGAATGAAATTAAATGTTGCTGGCGAGGATGTGGAGAAAAGGGAACACTTCTACCCTGCTGGTGGGAATACAGACTAATACAACCTCTTTGGAAGACAGTGTGGCCATTTCTGAAGGAACTAGAAACTGACCTTCCCTATGACCCAGCAATTCCCCTATTGGGAATATATCTGGAGGAACTCAAATCGTTCTACAAAAAAGATTCCTGCACATTTGTTGCAGCTCTATTCACAATAGCAAAAACATGGAAACAACCATGTTGCTCATCGAAGCTGGACTGGATAAAACATGTGGTACATATACACAATGGAATATTATGCAGCCATAAAGAAGGACAAATATATGGACTTTGCAGCAAATTGGATGGATCTGGAGTCGATCATACTCAGTGATTTATCACAGAAACAAAGAGCTGAGTTCCATATGTTCTCACTCATAAGGTGACCTTGAACAATTATAATGCTGTGGGAAGGCGACTGGCAGTAGTGGAAAACTGTCAGGGCAAGGGGGGGGTGGGACTGACAGTTGAGGGAAGCTGCTAGGGAAGGGAGGGGTATGCCTCATCAACAAGGGTACCTGCATGATCAATGTTGTATACCTAGCCCTGAATTGTACCCCACATCTTTATAATAATAAATGAATTAAAAATAAAAAAAAAAAGAAATTAAATGTGCATTACCAATATAATCTGTTGACCTGAAAGGAATTGTAAACTAGATAAAGAGGTATCAAGATAGCCAGGCATGGTGGCTCATGCCTGTAATCCTAGCGCTTTGGGAGGCAGAAACAAGAGGATTACCTGAGTCCAGGGGTTCAAGACCAGCCTGGGCAACTGGGAAAGACCTCGTCACTACAGTAAATTAAAAAATTAGCCAGGCATGGTGGCACGTGACTGTAGTTCCAGCTACTTGGAAGGCTGAGGTGAAAGGATCGCCTGAGCCCAATGGGCCAAGGCTGCAGTAGCCATGAGCACATCACTGCATTCCAGCCTGGGCAACAGAGTGAGACTCCTACTACAAAAAAAAAAAAAAAAAAAAAAGAGAGGTATCAAGATAATTGCAATGTGTCAATAGAAAACTGTGACATAAGGACTCACTGTGTAACCACAGCACAGTTTCCTTATGCAATGTTAAGTGGCAAAAATGGCAAAAGGTTTGAACTCCACTGTCTCTACTTTTCTATTATCTCGTTAGGGGGCCATAAAAGTATGTGTCTAGGAGAAAACAGTAATATAGTTACTTATTTAACTGTCTGAATCCCCTACTAGAATTATGAGGAACCCAGAAGCAAGGAATAATCCAAAGTGGCCGGCAACAGCCACTCAATAAGAATGTGCTGGAAGTGGTTATTTTGAAGCCATTAAGAATAGAGGCCTGCTAAATGGTCATGTGTCTTTCTTGCCTCTCTAGTAACTATCAGTTCTTTCATGAACACTAGTCATCTACTCTTTATCAAGGAAAAGAAACACTGGCCCATTGATATTTGTTAATTAACTATACTCATTTTTGACACTATAGAACTTGAGACAAAGGAATATATTAGAAAAATAATCCTAATGACATAAAAATATCATGCAAAGTCTCTAAAGGAATGATTGCAGGTTTCAGATACCACAACTGTCTCACTTCTCCTTGATATAAATGGAAGTAATTAGTGGATCTCAGTGGCATAAAGAGAATTGTATCAACATGGCATTCTATATTCAGTATTACTTCATACAACTAATATTAAGTATTTTGTCTTTATGATCTTTCAGGAAACAGCAATAGATTTACTACAGAAAGATGTAATGAGTGCTTTCTATGTGCAAGAAATTATGCTTGGCTCTTTAGCTACATTATTTTATTTTATTTTTTAATTTAGAGATAAGGTCTCACTATATTGCCCAGGATGGTCTTGAATTCCTGGGCTCAAGTGATCTATGAGATATGCATTATTGCTTCTTTTTACAGATGGAGTAACTAAGGTTCAGAAATGTACAACAACTTAACCAAGGCAAACCAGTCAGTAAATGGCAGAGCAAGAATTCTAACACAGGTTCAAAGTCTGTATTTCTCACTAACAAAACATAAAATTGGTTACTGCAAACTTAGTCCCTAAAAGGATTGAATCTATCAAATCTATAATCTGAATAGCATCCTAGGATAATCCTTTTGTTCCTATTAAATTTTCAAAGTTAATGACGTGGGCAACAAAGTTAGAATTATAATAGCAATATAGTATAATAAATTTATCAGGTATATTACCTTGCATTCTCATCTTCTAGTTTCTTTTTCTGAATTAGCTCTAATCTTTTTTTTTCAATGTCCTTCAACTTGTCACGTTTGATCTTATGAAGTTGTTCAAGAGCTAACTGTTGAGTATTATAGCTTTCTCTCAGTTCCTAAGTAGTAAAGGAAAATAAGTCAATACATGAATGATCTAAATATTTTTATCTTATGTATTCACACGGCATTTGCATTAAAAGACAAAAATTATAAGCAAGTTAAACTAAATTTAAAAGACTTAAGGTTTTAAAAAATATCCAGATGATTTTGTAAAATCTTGAATACACTAAGTCATGTAGCTACTGACACAAATACACATTACTTCATTTCTAAAAACACAGAATCTTTAACAAGCTAATTCTTTGATTTGGTACATAATTTTCAACCAAAAAACCCACTAAAAATATGGAGGAACATTTTGCAACAATTTGCCTGCTATAACATGTGAAGAGAAATTTTGTACAGCCATGTTTTTGACATATGTAGTTTAACCAAGTAACCATTCTTTTTATTTTTGAGTTGGAGTCCCACTCTGTCGCCCAGGCTGGAGTGCAGTGGCCGTTCCCGGCCACCGCAGTCTTGACCTGCTGGGCTCCGGCGATCCTCCCGCCTCAGCCTTCCATTTTTATTCAATAAAATTTTGAACTAAATACAGATGCAATTATTAAATAATTTAGTTCAAAATTAAAAATAGAAAAGACAAAATCTGCTTGAAACCATGACTTGAATGAGTCAATAATAGTAAAAGGATTCCAAACAGGAGTTGAAATAAACTGCTTATTGAACATCTAGTTGTATGCTAAGTATGACAGAGAAAGGGAGCCAATCCAAAGGTGACTCCCGTCTACAGTATTTGCTTTTAAAAATTCACAGTCTCAGTTGGGCTTGGTGGCTCAGCCGGTAATCCCGCGCCTTTGGGAGGCTGAGGTGAGTGGATTGCCTGAGCCCGTGGGTTCGAGACCCGCCTGGGCGATGAGACCTCATCTCTGCAATAAATCAAAAAAATCAGTCGGGCGTGGCAGCGCATGCCTGTAATTCCGGCTACTGGGAAGGCTGAGGCGGAAGGATCGCCGGAGCCCAGCAGGTCGAGGCCACGGTGGCCTGGAGCAGCCACTGCACTCCAATCTGGGCGACAGAGTGAGACTCCAACTCAAAAAAAAAACAAAACAAAAAAAATTCACAATCTTAGTGTAGAGAAAAGTGCCAAAACATGGGGCATAGGTAAGTGCCTTAGCAGAAACTTGTGATTATCTGTTCAGCATTTTCTTTTCTTCTTCTCCTAACAGCACCCTTCCTTCCTCTGGGAAACTGATTTCCCACCTACCCCCTACCATCCTATGTGGTTGTGAAGAGTCTGTCAAACTCAGTGCTCCTCCCAAACCCACCCAGGGGCAATCATTTATTCTTTGCTTAAACAATCACAGCACCTTACTTCCCTGCTCAGAATGATTGGTTCAAAGGACAAAAACATAATCCAAGCTGAGCCAGAATCTTTTCCTGGGATGCAGATATATTAAAGAGGGGAGAAGAAACTTTTTTCCTCTGAGCTCATTAGATTGGGATAAGGTAAACCTGGAACTGGCTCATAACCAAGCAAGACCATGAGTGGTAGGAATGGAATCAATTCAGAAAAAGGAGAAGTAAAGATTAGAAATGGAGGCAGCAAGAAAGGGTGCTACTGGAACCAAATGTTCAATTTCATGGCTTGGTATCCTAGGAACTGCCCCTGTCCGGCAGCTCTTCCACTGATTCAGTTGATGCCTGAGAATTCTTCCAATAATCACTTGTTAACATTTTGAACTAGATTTTTTTTTCCTTTTAAGTTTTAAAGATGTGGGGTACAATTCAGGGTTAGATATACAGATGTTCATTAAGCAGGTACCCTTGTTGATGAGGTGTGCTCCCACCCCGGCAGTTTCTCACTACTGCCAATCCCACCTCCCTCACCCTTAGATTTCTCTCATTTGGAACCTAAAGAATCCTGAACAAGAGAGTAGGAAAAGGAGGCTGAAGGAAAGAAGAGGAAGAAAAAAAAAACCTTCAAGTAATCAAAAGAAACTTCATGGCAAGGGTGGGAGTTAGACAGTATTTGGGTGTAACGTTTCGTTTAAAAAAAAGTGTTTCATATCTACCCACACACAATAACAAAACTCCAAATTAAAACCAAACTAAACTTCATTTCTTTTCATATTTTGTAGGTGAACCCTTTTAATTTGATTGAAATGGTAGATCTGATCTGAGTATAGTGTGGTGTCCAGAGATTATGTCCAAGATACCTGAGCAAAACACTTGCAACTTAACCCAATAATAATGCAAATACTGCATTCACAGCAAGTATTCCACAGCTCTCAGTTTCTAGGGTTTATAAGCTGCACCTTTTTTTTTCTCAGTTGGAGTCTCACTCTGTCACCCAGACTGGAGTGCAGTGGCCTCGACCTGCTGGGCTCCGGCGATCCTTCCACCTCAGCCTTCCAAGTAGCTGGAACTACAGGCGTGCGCCCGGCTAGTTTCTTTTTAATTTACCGTAGAGATAAGGTCTCGCCAAGTTGCCTAGGCAGGTCTCGAACCCGCGGGCTCAGGCAATCCACTCAACTTCAGCCTCCCAAAGCGTGGGATTACAGGCTGAGCCGCTGAGCCTGGCTCTTTCTCTAATTTCTATTGAAAAGCTGAAAAATACAGCAATATAATCTATGGAGAAGCAGTATGGTTTAGTGATAAGGAGCACGGATCTGGAATAAGATTACCAAGGTTTGAATCAGGCTCTGCCAATGACTAGCTCCTTAGGAAAGATATTTTAGTTTCCTCATCTGCAAAATGAGGTTAATTATAGTATACACCTCACAGAGTTGTTATGAGGATAAAGTGAATTAGTATATATTAAGTGCCTATAATAGTGCAGGACACATAAATTCCCAATAAATATTAGCTATTATTGGCTGAAGCCATACATGAGGAGAGTACTAAGTTCAAAATGACAGTAAGGAGGAGCCAAATTAATGTCTGATCTTAACAAGGCTCTGAGGTTAGATCTCCAACTTGTCTCTTCAGATAGTGCTCCAACTATTCTTTTATTAACTCCATTCCTTCAGTGTCAATGAGCTTTCTTGAGCTCCCAAGGCATTCTGTGTACCACTCTACAATAGTCAGTGTCTTCTGACTGTATAATTGCCTCCACTAGCATGAGTTTCTTGACAACAGGACTGTCTTTCATCAAGATGTCCCCAGCCAACAGAGAACCTAGTATAGATATTTAATAAGCATTTATTGGATGAATGAAAAATGCAGATTAATAAGATTTGAAAACCATCACAGGCTTGTCAAAACATTTCCTCTACTTGACTATTATGATCCTAGAAATTCCCATCCTTAGACTCATCCCCCAGGGGAAAATCACTGCTTTCAGGAGGTCCTGGTGAAGTATACTAGTTAAGCAAGAAAAAGTACACCAATCAGAACTCATAAACAGAGTTGTTCTCAATCTTAATAGAAAAACAGATCATCTCTTTTAAATTAAGGAGCTTCTATTCCTAGTTTGCTAATGAGTTTTTGTCTTTTAAGTCATGGACAAATATAAAATTTTATCAAATAATCAAATATCTTTTCTGCATCTAATGAGATAAGCATACCATTTTCCCCTAGTCTGTTTATATGGTAAATTATATTAAGCATTTTTGTATGTTAAATCATCTTTGCATGGCTGAGATAAATACAACTTGGTCATGACAGAATATCCTTTTTATACATTTCCGCATTTGGTGTTTTAATATTGTTTAGATTTTTTTGCTTCTATGTTAAATTAACCTATAATTATCCTTTCTCATACTATTCTTACCAGGGTTTGATATGATTATGACAGCTTCATGTGATAAGCTGGGAGTATTTTCTCATTTTCTATATTTTAAAACTGCTGTATGAAGAGTGGATTCACTTGTTCCTTCAGTAAACTCTGGGTATGGATTCTCTTTTAGTGAAGATTTTATTTTATTTATTTTATTATTTTTTATTTTTTTGAGATGTTGTCTCACTCTGTCACCCAGACTAGAGTGCAGTGGCTGCTCCCGGCCACCGCAGCCTTGACCTGCTGGGCTCCGGCGATCCTTCTGCCTCAGCCTTCCAAGTAGCTGGAACTACAGATGTGCGCTACCATACCCAGCTAATTTTTGACTTATTGTAGAGATGAGGTCTCGCCAAGTTGCCCAGGCGGGTCTCGAACCCATGGGCTCAGGATCCATTCACCTCAGCCTCCCAAAGTGCTGAGCCACCGAGCCCGGCATAGTGAAGATTTTTTTTTTTTTTTGAGTTGGAGTCTCACTCTGTCACCCAGACTGGAGTGCAGTGGCCACTCCCGGCCACCGCAGTCTCGACTTGCTGGGCTCCGGCGATCCTTCCGCCTCAGCCTTCCAAGTAGCCGGAATTACAGGCATGCGCTACCACGCCCGGTTGATTTTTTTGATTTATGGTAGAGATGAGGTCTCGCTGCCCATGCGGGTCTCGAACCCGTGGGCTCAAGCAATCCACTCACCTCAGTCTCCCAAAGGCGCGGGATTACAGGCCGAGCCACTGAGCCTGCCTTGGTGAAGATTTTAAACCATTGATTTTAAATGTTTAATGATAGAACTATCTACATATTTTATTTTTTGAGTCATTTTTGAAAAATTGTGATGTATTCATTCATCTAAGTTTTTGTATTTGTGCACAAAATTTGTCATAATATCCTTTTATATATATACATATTTTTTTTTTTGGTGAGTTTGAAACTCATTCTGTCACCCAGGTTGGAGTGCAGTGGCATGCTCACAGCCACTGCAGCCTTGACCTCCTAGGCTCAGGCAATCCTTCCACCTCAGCCTTCCAAGTAGTTAGAACTGCAGGCACCACGCCTGGCTAATTTTTATAGGGATGAGGTCTTGCCAAGTTGTCCAGGCTAGTCTTAAATTTCTGGGCTCAGACAATCCTCTTGCCTACCAAAGTGCTGGGATTACAGGCATGAACCACCATACCCTGCCTACACTCCTAATTTCTTTTATTTGTGTTTTCTTTTCTAAATCAGTTTTGCCAAGTGTTTGTTAATTTTATTTATCTTAAAAATAATAAAAATTTGGCTTTCTTCATTCTCTGTATTCAATGTCTAACTTCTGTATCACTAATTTTCTTCATTTTCTTTGGTTTATTATGCTTTTTTTTCCTAGCCTCTTAAGCTGAACACTTAGCTTATAAATTTTCATCCTTCTTCCTCCTAGTATAACCATTTAACCCTGACTTCCTGCTCTTTCACTTACTAGCTGTGTAAACTTAGTCAAGTTACTTCCCTAATTTACTCATATGTGAAGCATGAGCAAAACAGTACCTACTATTATAACCGTCACAGGATTAATGTGCAAATTAAATAAGTTAATATTAGAACAGTGCCAGTCACACAGAAACCCCTGAATAGATTCTAGCTATTATCAGTACATCTTGATTTAGGAATTAGAAATAGCTACTGACTCCTGACATGAAAGATGAGGTATCAACGCCTTTACACTATCCCCTGTATCTCTCCCATGTCCTGATACTGATACTTGCCTTGGATTCATCTACTTATTACCTTTACAGCTCAAAAATAGACTTTCTACGTTTCATTTTTCATAAACATTTGATAATACTTTCCAACTCTAAACTTTCTCTCCAGTTTTTTATTTGGCAAACTTTCGAACCTATAGAAAATTTAACTATGTTGCCGACAATGATGCTTTCACCCCTAGGTACTTCATTCTTCCATATAATGATCAGTAGCAATACCAGTACCAGGCTACATTGAGTATTGACATAATAATACTTAATACAGAGCTTATGTTCCAAAATATCCCTAATAGTGTGACGACTGTCCTTAATAACAGCTTTTTTTTTTGGATTCATGATCCAATAAAGGATCATATACTGCTTTATGCCATGGCTCTTTAGTTTCCTTCTGTTATGCTCTTTGGTCTCCTTTAATCTTGAAAAGCTCTTCTACCTTTTACAAGAGTATTTTAGTCAGTTGGTTTACAGACCAAACCACAATTTAAGTTTCTTTAATTATTTCCTCACATTTAGATTCAGATTAAATATTTCTGCCAAGAAAGTACAAAAGTTATGCTGTCTTTCTCACACATTAAGCCACATCATAACAGGAAAGACATATAATGTTGGTTTGTGCCATTTTGATAGTATTAAATCTGATCACTTCATTAAGGTTTGTTTAGTTTTGGCCTGAATATACCTTCACATAGCTCAATAATACATTTATGGAAAAAAATTACATCAAGCATCTACTTTTATTGCTTTCAAAGAGAGAGAGAGTTGTTCAGGATACCTAGTCTACCAGCCTGACAGAAATGTAAGATGTAACTTGCTAAAATGTAACCATTAATACTGAAACACTCCTACTTTGGCAAAGAGCCATAACTTTTAATTTTCTCATTTTACTTAGAGAAAACATTTAATGTTCTTTTGAAATGCCAAGCATTAAAAAGAGACTCAACCGACAAAATATAACTCAGCTGAGGCTCAACTGACAAAATACAACTCAGGTATAAAGCAACATAACTAGGACAAAAAAATTCTTACTAATCATGGGGGGGGAATCATATCAGAATGCAAATTAGTTCCTCAACTTGAACATCTGTGTAGCTCTCTAAAGTGCTTTTGCACATAATGCCTACATTTGATCTTTACAACAATCCTGTAAAATAGGTATCATCATGACTGTTTCTGAGGGACTTGCCTGAGTGCAGTTTTGAACTATCTTCACTATGTCATTCAATTCTATGCCATATATTACCCTTCACTTATATCAGATTAAATAGCTAAATTACTAAAATATCTTCATTTATTAGTTAGGAAAAAAATTTTAAGATTAAATGATGCAAAAGAATTTGAAACAAATAGTATTTCATTTCCATTCTAAAATATAGTATTTCCTTCAGTTCCAAAAATAAGCATTTAGCCACAGTCATTCACTATACTTGTGTTTTTTTTTACCAGCAGATAACACATTTTTCTTATACTTACAGATAACTTGATATACAGCATATACATAACTTCAAAATAATGGTATTATTATATCTGCCACTGCGTCTTATCACTTAATTAGTTAACATAGAAGCATATATATTACTGTAACACATACCAAAAAAAAATTTTTTTTTTGAGTTGGAGTCTCACTCTGTTGCCCAGGCTGGAGTGCAGTGGCACGCTCATGGTCACCCCAGCATTGACCTGCTGGCCTCAGGTGATCCTTCCGCTTCAGCCTTCCAAGTAGCTGGAACTACAGGTGTGCGTTACCATGCCTGGCTAATTCTTGATTTATTGTAGAGACAGGGTCTCGCCAAGTTGCCCGGGCTGGTCTCCAACCCGCGATCCACTCGCCTCGGCATCCCAAAGTGCTGGGATTACAGGCTTAGCCACTGTCTCACGCCCAGCCGGGAGTCATAAAATATTTTCTAAAAATAAATTTCCTTTCACGTCTAGCTCATATTTCAGAGCCACTGAGCCCAGCTACAAATTTATTTTTTAAAAATATTTTATGACTCCCGGCCGGGCGCGAGACATGCGCCTGTAGTTCCGGCTACTTGGAAGGCTAAGGCGGAAGGATCACAGGAGCTCAACAGGTCGACACTGGGGTGGCCGTGAGTGTGCACTGCACTCCAGCCTGGGCGACAGAGTGAGACTTCGATTCAAAAAAAAAAAAAAAAGTTATGACCCTTAAACTGATTTTTAAAATAATCCTCTATATTTCATGTGATGCATTTAAAACATATTTTGAGGCTCACACCTCCTACTATGCCCTACCTTGGAGAAAAAGGTAGACCTGAAATTCTCTGAAAAAAGAAAAGAAATATTTCCTTAATACTTACATCATGGATTTGGGAAATGTTTTCTCTAACATCTAGTATATAGCTCATTCAAGTTTTTACTTACAATCCATAGCACTAGTGTTTCTTATCCCCAAGTCAGTTTGCCTTATTGTTACCTGAATAAATTAAAATCTCACCTTGCCACATGGAGGAGTATCACTAATTTGTTTGCCTTAGAGTCTTGGACGATTAGGATAAGACCTAACCACCTGGAGGAAGCCACAATTCTGGTGTTAACAGATTCTGCTTTTCCTCTAAGGACAAGCATTTCCCCAGTCATTATCTAAAGTCAGCAGTGGTGACTTTCTGACACACTAAAGGTATTTTGGAGATTCTGGACTTCTTTCCTAATAAACATAACAAAAATATTTGTACAGCACATAAGAGTTTATAAACCACTTCCAAATGTATGCTATCTTATTTAATCAACATAAGACTCTGCAAAGAAAACAGGGCAGAAAATGTCAGTTGGTTTTGTAAATGAAGAAAGCAAAATTTGGAAGGTAAATGACAAATATTTACACAAATAGCAAGTAGTATGGACAGGACTAGAGCTCACTTTTTCAGATTCCTAGGCCAGAACTTTTTTCATTGCACTTCACTGCGAAAGATAAAATATCATGTGTGAATTTTCTTAGTGGAATAATGACCTATTAAATATCATATCTTTGAATCCACTGGCTTTGCTATTTGTCTTGGTGTGACCAAGACAATTTGTTTTAATTTTTATTTTAAAGATGTGGAATAAGAGTAAAAATTATTATTGATTCTGTACATGCACATTACAGGCTTCAGTAAAATGTAACTACCTAAGACAAATAATTTCAAATACTATACTTCGTTTGTCATGACAAGTAGCCTAAAGGAGTGATCACCCCAGTTCTCTACTGTCCCAGAGGACCACAGCATTAGAATAAGTGTCTGTCCTCCTCCAAGACCATCAGGACCAATTCCATCTCACCTACTAATAGAGCTAGCCTTTCTTGTCATTCTTTGTCACTTGAATTCTTATCTCTATAGTATTATCTATCTCTTAAACTGACCCAATTCCTTACCCATCCTGTCCTCAAACCCTCCACTCTCCTGAAACTTTCTCTTTGTAATCAGGAACCTTTCGCATATCCACATATCTCCTCTAAATGGAAATTCCCTTACCTCCTCACCTTCTTGGCTGATCTCTCCGGACACTAGACACTGCTTTTCCTCTAGTCCTCTCTCAGTTTGTTCTCACATACTCCATTTATTAATACAACAGGATCACAGGATAACTGAAGTAAGTTCCTTGCTCTTCATTGCCATTTTCAGACTATTATTTCCCCTCACTCTTACAAACTCCATGCTTTTCTGAGGCTCATACCATCCAGCAATACAACTCTCCCCTTCCTTTTTATTGTCACCTGTTAATCACCTGATCACTGATCCTCATTCATTCATCTTCACTATCCTCTAAGTTTATAACACCCACATAGATGACCCAACCAAAACTTCAACTCTCAGGCTGGTCACTTCACCAACAACCTTTTTTACGCTGTTTAATCCATCATCCCATTATTACACCCTGAGTCTCAACATCATCAGAAATAGAACTACCATTGATCAAATACACCATTTTTCAAACACAGTCAAGCTTTTCTTATCCCCAGTACCTCCATTTCAACAGGCTTTCGACCTCACTAAGACCTTTTTTTGACTCCATCATTCTCTTTCTTTCTTTTTTTTTGAGTTGGAGTCTCACTCTGACGCCCAGACCGGAGTGCAGTGGCCGCTTCCAGCCACCGCAGCCTCAACCTGCTGGGCTCTGACGATCCTTCCACCTTAGCCTTCCCAGTAGCTGGAATTACAGGCGCGCGCTACCACGCCCAGTTGATTTTTTGATTTATTGTAGAGATGAGGTCTCGCTGCCCAGGCGGGTCTCGAACCCGCGGGCTCAGGCAATCCACTCACCTCAGCCTCCCAAAGGCATGGGATCATTCTCTTTATCAGCATGTCTTCCTCTTTTCATTTCCTTTCACATTTAGCTCATATTTCAGAGTTCATCTTTACCATAACGATTACATCAAAATCTGCAACTCTTTTATCCTTCTCTCTTTGCCCAAACCTGTATGAACCCATGAACCTATTTCGTTAGCCTTCTCTGTGTTTACATCTATGCATCTGAACATTGGTGGAGGAAAACAAACAAACATACAATTGGGGCATGCTGTGCTCAATTTAAATTCATGACCTCCAACTTCAAAAAGATATTCAGCATTGCTCAGCATACTTACTGCTTTCCTCAACTAAGCTGCACACTTCCGCCCCCCCACTGAGATGTCAATTTCATGCCTACTTCTCTCTTGAAACTTCGTCATCTTCCACACAATCTCCTCACTACCAGTTTATACACCCTGCCTCACTAAGTCACCAGACTGGAATGCACTCATCTTTCCATCTCAAAAATCAATAAAACTTCCTGCACCTGCACCCCTCTTCTTCTAGCCTAGGTTGAGTTATTCCATGTCCTCAACTATCCAGATAATTCTTTCTGATCATCCAACTTCTGATTTTAAGTCTTGAAGCTGTTAACTTTCTATCAACAAACTGAACTGCATCACATCCATCTTTTTGTCATATCTTACAATGGAAAGATTATTTTTAATTAACCCTTTATGTTCTCCATCCTATCTTAATCTGCCCTCTCCCAGGAACTTTGTTTCATCAATTGCCGCCACTTTTATATATTCAACCTCAATCTCTCTCTCTCTTCCCTCCCTCCTTTCCTCTTTTTACTAGTTCAATTCTTTAAGCCAAAAAAAAAGTTCTTCCTTTGATCCCCATGCTCTCTTTTCACTCTCCTCCTAAAGAGCTGTTCATTCTCAACTCCCATTCATTCCTGATCTACTGCAATCCAAGTGTCCACTTATCACCCAACTGAAATGGTACTTTTAGCCAAGTCCTTCAAAGATCTCCTTACTGACAAAGTCAATGGATATTTTTCAGTACTATGTTACTGATCACTCTATCATTTTATAGTGATGACTACAGAAGGCCTCTTTTCTTGCCGTCTGTGACAAAACACTCAGTCTTCTGACCACTCTGACAGTATAGATTTTATACTCCTTTAATTTCCTAAATCGTCTCTGATGAAAGTATCAATAAGCAGTAAAAGTTTGGAAGGCAAGAAGCAGAGGAAGAAAGTAAAGCAAGGGACAAGAAAAACTGCTGGCCTGTGCATAATCAAATGTAACTGAAGGAATCAAACTATGTGAGTGAGTAGAATCCATAAATTATCATCAAGCCTCATTTACAGATGAAGGAACTTAGGTTTAAGTTTCTATGCAATCTGTAGCAAAGATCTAAAAACTAGTTAGTCTGGCCATTCATGCCATAACCACATAGGCATATATATATGTGTGCCGCCTGCTGCTGCCATCTTTCCAACTGGCTGCCCTGTCTTTGCTTAAGTAACAAATGAGCTCTGCATATCATGTTCCTGTCTTCACTGTGGAATATACATATAACTGCCCAGCTGCCATCCATTTTAGAACAGAGTAAAACATGTAGTCATAATCTACTAGGGTCAGCAAGCAGTAAATGTAAAGCACCTTTCTTTAAACTGTATTAAAATAGGCATCTATTGAGTATTTCAAATATTCTGTACATGGCAAAGGGAACAATTTATTTATACAAATAACTTAGAGATCTTTATCTGATATGCAAATATGTCTAAATATAAGGCCTCGTAACTAGACCTAACTAAATCTGCCCCTGCATTATTGGTTCTTTAAACTTTTCCTCATAACAGTATTAGGAAGCAATTTGGTGTATACCTGACGTAACCTTGCCCTAGATTTCATAAAGCATAAGTTTTATTTTAGACAATTATTTTTGGTGATTTACTTTCACATTTCCTTAGCTTTTATTTGAGTTAAATTAGTAATTGTCCCATCAGTTAACCCACTCATGGGGATGTTGTAAGAGAGCCAGGTAATAATTCTAAGTATCTTGGGCTCCTCATGAGACAGGTTACTGTGGACAGTCTTATTGATTTCTGGCATTAGACTCAGGCAGTGAGACAGCAGAAGGCTATTCAAGCAAGCAGAAAGAAAAAAGGTTCATATTGTATATGTTATTTCAAACAAAGATACTCAGATAAAGGCAAAGAATAGTCTAGTTAAATTAAAAAAAAGAAAACAGTAAAGAAACTCAAAGAAAAGAAGCTAGATATTAGAAAATAACCTTAAGTAAGAGGAAGAGGTTGTTGAGACAGCTTAGCAGAGACAAAAGGCACTGAAGAACAGAGTCATCCATATTCCCACACTGTAAGATAAGGCAGATAAAAAGCCAATTAAACTATGTACAGATTTTTAAAAGAAATAACGTAGGGAAGATAAGTTGGCTGGCTTGTCTAACCATCAATGACAAATGATTTGCTTTACTTTAAAATTTTGTCTACAGAATATATGCTTGTATAAAGCATATTATTAACATTATTTACTCAAATTTCCCCTCCTTACCTGAATCACCATGGTATCCTTTATCATGCTGTTCACGCTATAGTTAGTGTTAATATTATTCTATGTAAGTCAGTAAGATAAAAGGTAAATGAAGAGACAGCTTTCTTTCTTTCTTTCTCTTTCTTTTTTTAAAAGCAGGATTTATTGAGAGGGCAGAAAAGCTCCTACAGTGGGACAGGACCCAAAGGGGTTGCCCAAAGCGACAGCTTTCTTACAGAAAACCTTTATGCAAAGTTTTACTTATTCCCTGAAAACTTTATGCTCAGTTAGCAAAGGAGTAACTGAGATGATTCCCAAATTTGCAAAATGTGCCATTAGTCTGGATTTTAGCCTTTGTCATCTTCTTTCATAGGTACGGCTTCAGTATACAACTAATACTTTACAGAATGATAAGCAAACAGTATTTGTTTTGAATATCTGCTCTGCCACTGCACCAAACAATGAATTATGAACTTTCTTTTCATACAAAGTTTATATTTATTTTCAAACAAAGTGCCAGATTATGCTTTGGATTTCACTAATTATTGCATTATTCTACATAGGTTAATTAAATTACATTGTAACAAAGAAATAAAAAAAGAATTTAGTGTGTCAAAAGAGTCTCTGCCACTTGAACTATTTCAAATTTTCCCTATTTACCATTTTAGAATATTGCCTAAGATTGTGTTGGCTGAGATCAGTTCTGTAATATGACAAACATAATTGTTCTGGAAGTATATAGATGCCAATAAAAACAGCAGATAGTCATAAAAAATCAGAAACTGTGTGGTAAATGATATGTTAATTATATGACACAATATTTATATTTATAGAAAACATTTAAAAAATCTTGAAATTCTAGTATAGCTGAAATTATAAAATAACTTATGAAAATATAATACATATAACAATAGTTTTAGTTATTCATTCTATTAAATCAAAATAAGGAAAGTAAGAAGGCAGCTACCAAAAATGAATATAATCAAAGATAAATACCTTTAGCTGATTGTTAAAAGAATCCATTTCTGATAACTTAGATGCAGTCTCTTTTTCAAGAGCATCTAACTGTTCTTTAAGTCTTTGGCATAATTCTTCCTTTTCTAATGATTTTTTATGAAGTAAACTGATCCCTGAATCTGAAAAACAAATATCAGTCAGTCTACATTTGGTAGAAGTTCCTATGTCATTATCAGCATATCATTCACTGTCTGGTCAACTAGGTGTAATTAGAGAAAAGCAAAGGATATACACACATAATGTGGACCAGCGGACAAGAAAAAACGCAGTGGCTATTTACCTTTCTCAGATCATATCCTGGGAAGAGCCTCAGAGGAAACGGTTATAAGTCTTGGTTCTGCATTCAAAAGGACCAAGACCTGAAGTGAGGTTCTACTTTGGGTAATAAGCTTCACCAATTTGAACCTCAGGCTCTTCCTCTATACAATGGACATCATACCACCTACCTCATTAAATGAGGTGATAGATATAAAGCCATTGGTATGGAGTCTGGCTCATAGTAAATAACCAATAGAAGTGATTGTTGAGAAGGTTTCCATTTACTCTTAGTGCTCCCAAGAACAGGGAAATATCACAGCAAGGACTCAATAAATACTACTAACTGGATGATTTAGTAACATTATTTTAGGAGGTAAGAACAGAAGGTTTCATTTTGTATTATCTTTTTTACATATTCATGCAGGGATGGAGATACCAGATGGAAATATATAATGCAGATTACATTATAATAAATTAAAATAGCAATATTACTATTTAAATGTCTGTTTTTAACTTGATATTTTTAAATGTATAGAAATCAAGTACAAAATTTAAATAAAATGAAGCATATAGAGCAGAAATTTTAAAAGCCTCCTTCATCTCAACCCTCAGCTTATTCTTCTTTCAGGCATTTATATTTAAATATATACATACTCAACTTTTATTTCCATGGGTTTTAATAGGCTCACACTGTCTTCATTGCTCTGCAACGTGTTTTATATCTAATAGGATATATCTTATCAATAAAGACAAACAGATCTAGTTCATTCTTTTAAGTTGCTCCATGATAGTCTATAATGTGACTACTCCATGATTTATGTAACATTTCCTTTTTGACTGACATTGAGATTGTTTCTCATTTTCTACTACTATATAGGTATGCTGTAACAAATACCCTTGGCACACACATTTTAATGCACACATGAAAGTATAAGGCTAGGGGGTAAAAGAATTGCTCTGTAAAAGAATACGCACACTATCTTTAAATTTTTTTACTGTCTACATTTAAAGTATATGATGTTTTGATATACATATATAAAATAAAATTATTACTCCAGTCATATAAATCAACACACCCATCACCTCACATAGTTACCTTTCCTTTTTGTGGTAAGAACATCTAAAATCTACTCTCAGATAATTTCAAGTATACAATAATAATAATTAACTATAGAAATCATATTGCACATTAGGTCTCCAGAACCTGTTCATCTCACAATTGTAAGTCTTTACCCTTTGATCAACATCTTCCCATTTCCTTCACCTCCAACCCCTGAAAACCCCCCTTTTACATTGTTTCTATAAGAGGTCAACTTTTTTAGAGATCATGCAGTATTTGTCTTTTGTTATCTGACTTACTTCACTTAGCATAAGGGAGTTCAAATACCTTTTTGAGACAGTGATTTTATTTCCTTTGAATATATACCCAGAATTGAGATTGCTAGATCATATGATACTTCTATTTTTAATTTTTTGAGCAACCTGAATACTGTTTTCCACAATTGCTGTACTAATTTACATTCCACCAATAGTGTACAAGGGTGCCCTTGTGTCCACATCAACAACAATTTCCTATTATCTTTTTAATAATAGCCATCCTAAGTGAGGTGATACTTCGGCGTAGTTTTAATTTGCATTTCCCTGATGATTAGTAATGCTGAGCACCTTTTTCAAATACTTCTTGGTCATTTTTATGTCTTCTTTGGAAAATGACTATTCAGGTCCTTTGCCCATTTTGAATTGGGTTGTGTTTTTGTTTTGTTTTGGTATTGAGTTATATGAATCCCTTATATATTTTGGGCATTAATCCCTTATTAGATATAGTGTTCACAAATATTTTCTCCCATTCTGTAGACTGCCTTTTCATCTTGTTGCTTCCTTTACTGTGCAGAAGACTTTTGGTTTGATATAGTCCTATTTATTTTTGTTTCCTGAGCTTTTAATGTGATATCAAAAAAAGCATTGCCAAGGCCAATGTCAAGATTTTGCCAATGTTTTCTTTTAGGAGTTTTATGGTTTCACGTCTTACGTTTAGGACCTTAATCCTAAAATTCAGTTAATTTTTATTTATGGTGTACGTTAAGAGTTCAATTTCATTCTTTTGCAGGTGAATATCCAGTTTTTCTGATAACTTTTATTGAAGAGACTATTCTTTTCTCATTGTATCTTCTTGATGCTCTTGTCAAAAAATATATACTTGAGTTTATTTCTGGGCTATGAGGTCTATGTGTCTGTTATTTTATTTTTGTTTTTGTTTTGAGACAGGGTCTCACTCTGGCACCTAGGCTGGAGTGCAGGGGTGTGATCTCAGCTCACTGCAGCCTTGACCTCCTGGACTCAAACAATCCTTCCATCTGTCTTCCAAGCAGCTGGAACTATAGGTATGCACCACCATGCCAGGCCAATTTTTCTTTAAATTTTGTAGAATCAAGGTCTCATTAGGCTGGTCTTGAACTCCTGGTCTCAAGTGATTCTCCTACCTCAATCTCTCAAAGTGCTGGGATTATAAGCGTAAGCCACAGACCTGGCTTGATTTTGTTTTTAATTGATAAATTAAAACTGTATATATATCGTGTACAACATGCTGTTTTGAAATAAGTATACATTGTGAAATGGATAAATTGAGCTAATTAACATATGTGTTGCCCCCCCATATTTATCTTTTATGTGGTGAGAACACTTAATATCTATCCTCTCAGCAACTTTCAAGAATACAGTACATTGTTATTAACTGCAGTCACTATGTTGTACAATAGATTTCCTGAATTTATTCCTTCTAACTGAAAATTTGTATCTTTTGAGCAGCATCTCCCCAGTCTCCCTCTCCTCTACCAGCTCCTGGTAGCCACCATTCCTCTCTCTAGTTTTATAAATACATACACTCCACATGTACGTGAGATAATGCAGTATTTGTCTTTCTGTGCCTGGCTTTTCCAGACAATATAACTCCAGGTTCATCCATGTTGTCCATACCAGTACCATACAGCTGTGATTGCTACAACCATGTAATATTTGACTTCAGGAAGTGCGATGCCTCCAACTTTTTCTTTCTCAAGATTACCTTGACTATTTAGGGCCTTTTGCCATTCCAAACACATTTTAGAACTGTTTTTTCTATGTATGTGAACAAAATGTCACTCAAATTTTGATAAGGATAGCATTGAACCTGTATATTGCTTTGGATAGTATGGACATTAAAAAAATATTAATCCTTCTAACACATGAACATGAAATATCTTCCCATTTATTTGTATCTTTTAAAATTTCTTTAATCAATGTTTTACAGTTTTCAGTGTACAGATCTTTCCCCTCCTTGATCAAATTTATTCCTAAGTATTTTATTATTTTTGAGGTTACTGTGAATGGGCTATATCACTTACAGATAAACCATGCTGTCTTGGTTTCTTTTTTGAATATATCATTATTGCTGTAAAGAAATACAACTGATTTTTGTATGCTGATTTTATATCCTGCAACTTTACTGAATTCATTTATTAGTTCTAACAGTTCTTTAGTGGAGTCCTTAAGGGTTTTCTACATATAGAATCATGTCACCAACAAACAAGGATAATTTTATTTCTTCATAAAGACAACCAATTTGGATGTCTTTAATTTCTTTTTCTTGTCTTATTGGTCTCACTAGTACTTTTAGCATTATATTGAATAGAAATGGTGAGAGTGCATATACTTACTCTTGTTCCAGATTTAGATGAAAAGCTTTGTTTTAACCACTGATAATGATATCAGCTATGGGTTTTTCATAAATGGTCTTTTTTTATGTTGAAGAAATTGTCTATTTTGTTGAGAGTTTTTAATCACAAAAGAATGTTGAACTTTTGTCAAGTGTTTGTCTATCTATTGAGATGATGATGTGGTTTTTAATCTTTTACTCTGTCAATGTTGTAAATATGCACATTTAAATCTTGACAGAAACTGCCAAACTACACTTCCAAAATACTATCTGTTTCTACAAACCCTCATCTATACTGGTTATTATCCATTTTTTTTTCATTTTTACTGGCTAAAAAACCCCCACCTTATTGTTATTAAAGTAACAATTTCCTTGATAACTAGTGAAGTTAAATAAATATCTATTTATGTTTCTGGCCATAATCTTGAATTTGTCTGGTCTTATCCTGTGTCCGTATTTCTCTGTTGGGCTGTCTTAATCTCTGATTTGTACAAGCTCTAAATTCTTGCTATATTATATGTATTTCAAATTTTTTACTGTTTATGACATCTTTCATTATGAAAAGTTCTTTTTTTTTTTTGAGTTGGAGTCTCACTCTGTCGCCCAGACTGGAGTGCAGTGGCCGCTCCCGGCCACCGCAGCCTCGACCTGCTGGGCTCCGGCGATCCTTCCACCTCAGCCTTCCAAGTAGCTGGAACTACAGGCGCGCACTACCATGCCCGGTTCATTTTGATTTACTGTAGAGATGAGGTCTCGCCAAGTTGCCCAGGCGGGTCTCGAACCCACGGGCTCAGGCAATCCACTCACCTCAGCCTCCCAAAGTGCTGGGATTACAGGCTGAGTCACCGAGCCCAGCTGAAAAGTTCTCTTTTTTATATATATTAAATTTTATTTATTATAGAGATGTGGGGTACAACTAAGGATTAACTATATAAGTAGGCTGCATGCAGGTAATGTATGGGCCTCCAACTGGCCCTCACTGCCCAGGTATAGGACCAAGTACCCTTTTTGGTCTTATGTGCCAGACCCCCTCACACACAGCCGTGTCCAACAACTGCATTTTTATGCCATCTAATCTGTAAATATTTTCGTTCATGGCTCTAGGTATTGCTTGAAGAGACTTTCCTCACACCAAGATGATAAAAATATTTTCCTCTGGTTTTTTTTTCCTGGTGGAAAAACAGGATTTACTGAAAGGACAGAGAAGCTCCCAGAGTATCAGGGAACCCAAGGAGGTTGCCCTTTCCTCTGTTTAAAAATTTTTTTTCTAAAGTTGTTTTAATGTTTAGCCTTATTTTATCTAGAATTTATTTCTGTACATAGAGAGGTAAAGAGCTTACCTGTAACTCAGATAATCAATTGTCTACCAAATCTCTTATTGAAAGTCCATCATTTCCCCACTAATGTTAAGTGCCAATTTATATCTTATCCTAAATTGCCATATATACATGGACCTTTTTCTAGATTATTTAGTTCCGTTGTGCTTTTAAAATTTCTGATCAGTAACATATTATTTAGGTTTTCTAACTTTCATATCTTATATTTTGATATCTGGTAGGGCTAGTCTCCTCCCCCCACCAGAGTTTTTTCTTTTTTAAGTCTAATCTTGTACATTCTCTTTTCCAGGTAAATTTGTCAATTCTTGCCAAGTTTAAATTAAAAAAACCTGAAAATAACCGAATATATAGATGAATTAGAAGAGAACTGACATAATATTGATGTACAGCATAGTAGTAATAAGCTAGTTCATTCAGGAACAAAAATGTTTCTAGTTATTCAGGAATTTCTTCTATCAGTAAAGTTTTATAGCTGCATATTTTTTCCTTATTCATAACAATGTGCATCACTAATAATGCATGTTTTAATACCAAATTTGATTATTTATGAGAATACTACATTACATAACTGGAAGACAGAGACAACATGGCAGTACAGTGGGCTTCAGAATCAACTAGACATGAATTTGAGTACTACTATTGTTCTGCTTTGGGTAACTACTTAATCTCCCTGAGCTCCATTTTCCTGAGCTGCACAGTGGGAATAGCAACTGTATCAGAGGGTCATTGTAAAGATTAAGGAAAAAATGCATGAAAACTGCCTAGCATACTGCTTGGCACATGCTTGGAAATCTTATATGGTAATTGCTATGGAGAGAAGAGTCTAAGGAATACAGGGTACTTTTAAAATACCAAACAAAAGTTTCATATTCTGAATTGGACTATAGCAAAATAAATACACAGATATAACAGCTGGGTTGGATCACATTCCACAGAGAAAGAATAGCTCCACTGGGTCCCCAATAAGACATACTCGACATTCTATTCACAATTCAAGAAGTAACAATGACAATAATGGTAACAATAATAAAGATGTATTTCTGCCACTGCACAGATCAGGAGGACTGGCTTACCCTGCCTCTGGAACACCTGTGTAGGGGTGGCATGAAGTCTAATATACTTTGAACAGAAATGAATCAGATGCAGAAAAGAGTGAGCAGAGATACAGACAGACCTCATCAGCGAAAGACAATAGACATAACAATAGTTCTCAAGAGTAAACTTTATTTCTGGTATTTCTTCCATGTGAAGGGCCCTTCACCAGCACAACAATCCCAGCTTCTCCCCACCTTCCACTAATTCGTGATCTCAAGATAAAGACCAAGTTACGTCCTAGCCCTTGCTTTCTGGAAACGAAACTGTCCACAGGAAACTGTATGCCACTTTGTTCATGCGTCTAATGTTTTATAGGTACAGCTATATCACTTATAGATAAACCATGCTGTCTAATATCAGTTTTCTCAAAAATGTGGTGGTATTTTGGTTTCTCATCTGCCTTGCTCCTCTGATTTATTTCTCAATTTGTTCAGAACTTGGGCAAAGAAGAACACTATTTACTGAACCCACTGAACACCCAAAAGTGTTTTAAAGAATGGAAAGACTGACATGACAGATACTCAAGGTGACACTTAGGATACTTTAATTAGCCAGTTGTAAGACAGCATTTGCAGATTTTTCTTTAAATAAACCTTTTTTAATGCTACATTGTTACTGGCATGTTATCCAATACAGAGACTTTTTTCAGTTTTTTTGTTGGGACCTGAGTTAAAAAAAAAAGTTACAATTCCATAAATTATCTTGGAATATTTTGCTTCACAGGTGTTAGAGGGCCAAGCTGGCAAAATCCTTTTATAAATCACAGTATTAGATAAAAGGGTCTGAGAAAGGCATTCCATTCTGCTGAGGCCTATCACTGCTGTACACTATTCACCCTAGAATCCCAAGTGTGGCCCATAGTAAACTCTCCTCCCGAATAGTTTTTTACAGTCAGGGCAGGATTTTATCAAAATGCACATGTAGTCTTGTTTTAGAGCCAAATTTAGATCTTGTCTAATTACAGCCCATCATCTTATTTGATTGATATTTGAATTATATAAACACAAATATCAAGAAAGGAAGTCACATCACAATTATTATTTGTTTTATTTTTATTTACTTTGTATTGCTAAAAATGCTCTAGCATCTGGGATACATTTTTCACATTTTATTCTGAAATTTTTAACTTACAGACAAAAAAATGTTACTTATAACAGAATAATAATATTTTTAAAAAGTAACAAAATGTGACTGATATAGCCATTCAGAAAAGAATAAAAAAGAGAAATCTTAAGAGACTTACCAGGTGTGTTACTGAGCTGCATGTTTTTAATTCTTTCATTTAATAATTGCTTCTCAGGTACCAGATAGATAAGCTTATTTTGATATTCCTTGCAAAAAGAAAACATAGTGTCTGATTAAAATTCTATAATATTGCCCAATAATTTCTTTTAAACTTTAAAACAGAATTTAATCACCTTTGAAACTCAGTATAAAATTAAAATGTATTTGAATTTTAATTAAAATAAATTAATTAAATAATTACAATTTATGAATAAGCTAGAATTATGCATGATTTTAAAAAGAAATGCATAAACACAAATCTATTTTGAATGACTGACTGAAATTAAAAGGCAGTGAAGAAAGCCTTTGTCAATGGGATGAGTCTAGAAACCTACAATTTTCAGTGTACTGATGAAAGACAGTGGGCAAAGGCTAAGAGGTGCCTTTAGATGGCACACAAAAGCAGGTATGACACTCTGGGATAAACATGCACATGTCGGATATAAACTTTTTTAATAGATATAAACTGTTTTGGCTTTTGTCTGTATCTGCTGTGACAAAGCAATAAGGCTGATTAACTGCATGTCCACATAGCAAGAAAAATTGCATAAGAGGACTATAGAGATGCAGAATGTTTCCAGAGCTCTCATTTTGCAAGCAGTAACTGAATTAGACCCTGTTGCACAAGAAAAGAAGAGAATTAACAGGTCCCTAAGGAATATACTCAACATTCTCACCATAATTCTGAAAAGAGTAACTTTCAGATACCAAAATTTTCTAAATTAAGCAGCAATAGCTTATTTTAATGTATGTTATGGTTTGAATGTTGGTGTACCCACAACACTCATATATTGAAACCTAACTCTCAAAGCAATAGTATTAAGAGGTGGAACTTTAGGAGGTGATTAAATCACAAGACCTCTGTCTTCACACAGGGATGATCACCCTTATGAAAGAGGTCGAAGAGAGCTGCCTTGCCCTTTCTGCCATGTGAAGAGGCAGCAAGAAGGTGCCATCTTTGAAGCAGAGAGGAAGCTGTCACCAGACTGAAATTGCTGGCACCTTGATCTTGGACTTCCCAGTCTTCCAACTTTGAATAATAAATTTCTGTTGCTTACAAATTACTTAGTCTAAGGTATTTTGTTTTAGCAGAAGGAAAGAACTAAGACAAATGCATAAATATATTTTTAATTAAAGAGTTAAAACTCAAAGTGATAAATACCCATTTATGTATATATATTAAGAAGACTTAACTAGCTGTCTAGAAATTTTAGGAGATCTATGGGCTTCCTGATATTATATACAAGACTGTGTGTATTTAGATCACAGGTCTATCAGGGATAAAGGGGCAGATGACCTCAAAAATGAAACTACTCTATTAGGAGGAACTATTAATACCTGCACATGTTTAAAGACACATAAACAGTGAAAGACTTACCTGAAGTTCCTGTTGAAGTTGTTTTATTTCCATAATTTCCAAGTCACACTGCTTATCCAGAACTTCCAGTTCGGTCTTTCGAGTTTGCTTTCTGAGTCGGACATCTTGAAGTCTGCCTGAGATCTGCTGATGTTTACCATTCTATAGGAAGAACATATAAACTATGGTAACATAAAATGCTAATTGGAATTGTACTCACAAGGAGAATAGTATTTTTATTTAGTTAAATTTTAAAATGTCATTTATCACATAGTCTGAAACAAATGTCTAAAATCAAGTGGAATATGTTTTAGAGTTGTATCTATTAACTCAAGAGAGTTATTAATAGGAAACATATTTTCAGAGTGCAAGATCTCATATGTTGAGAACGCACAAACATTACACACTGAATTTTTTTCTGAATTCAGCATTTAGGCATTAATTTATACGATTAATAACAGAGACAAACTCAAAGAATAATGAGAAGGAATGTGACATTAAACATTGTCTTCTCTGAGCTTTTATGTCTACCTTCAATACTGCCATCTAATTTCCTTGAATTAAACAGTGTCCAGTAGGATCTTTTAGGCCACAGTTCTCTTCTCCTATACTAATGCTCCTTTTCTTAACCAAGGAGTACCCTTTCTTCTTCTTGAGAAGTAGGAAAAAAAACAGAAAGTAGAGATTCTCAATGGAGCCTAAGAAGAAGAGTGACATGAGGTGTTATGGGCTGAACTGTATCCCCCCAAAATTCATAAAAAGTTCTAACACCTAGTACCTCAGTATGTGACTATATTTGGAGACAGGACGTTTAAAGAGGTAATTATAGTTAATATGGTTAAATGAAATCAAATGGGTATACTCTAATCTAATCTTCCTGGTGTCCTTATAGTAAGAGAAAATATGGACATGAAAGGCATCAGAAATACATACACACAGAGAAAAGACCATGTGAAGACACGAAGATAAGATGGCTATCTGCAAGCCATGGAGAGAGGCCTCACAAGAAACCAAACCTGTGGACACCTTGATCTTAGATTTCCAGAACTGTGAGAAAATAAATTTCTGATGTTAAGCCACCCAGCTTGTCATATTTTGTTGCAGCAGACCTAGCAACTAATTTAGTGGATGAGAAGAAATGGAATCCCTGGTTAAAAATCACAGATGATTAAAGTTTTACTGAAGAGTAGGTTTCATACTTGGAAAACACACGCTAAAAGGAACATACTGTCCATCATAGAGCTTGCATTATTACCTTCAAAACGTGTAAGTATAGGCTCTGGACCTTTCCAGACTCTGCACATTAATCTATGTTACTGTGCTTGGTGTGCTGCACCAGTTCTTGAGGGAAAAACAATTAATCTGAAGGTCTCCTCCCATTACATATAGTCATGGTGACAGTTCAGACAGATATCTAAGTAGCACAAAGAAGGTGAAGCTTTTTAAGCCCATTTTGTAGTACGATAGCATGATTAGTAATTATGGTATGCATTTCTATCCATTTGAAGACATAAAATAGTACCTTTATGACTAAAGATATTGTGATGATTTATTTTTAAAAATAATTTTTTAATATAATTCAAGTCATCAACAAATAAAATGCTAGCTTATAATTACATAAGACCTAGATTTGGTTCATGGAATTCTAGAGTTGCAGTAGAACAGTACCAGATCTCTTATCTTTTCACCTCACATTTCAAACAAAGTCTTTCAACAACTTTACCCTCTAATTGTTAAGTAAGGCCCAGTGTGGTGGTTCATGCCTGTAATCTGTACACTTTGAGAGGTCGATGTGAGAGGATTGCTTGAGGCCAGGGGTTCAAAACCAGCCTGGGAAACAAAGCGAGACTTTGTCACTATAAAAAAAAAAAAATCAAAAAAATTAGCCAGACATGATAGCACCTGCCTGTAGTAGCCCCAGTTACTTGCATTCGAGAGGATGAGGCAGAAGGATCACGTGAGCCCAAAAGGTCAAGGTGTAGTGACCCATGACTGTTTCACTGCATTCTAGCCTGGGAGACAGAGTGACAGCCTGACTCAAAAAAGACAAAAAAAAAGATTGCTAAGAATAGTGGTCAATATTAGCTAAGAACTATAGTTCTGAAGAACTAGAAGGAATTGTAAGAGATCTCTTAGGTTGGCAGTTTTAAGTCAGTTTTTATTTTGACAGTAGGATCCTTTTTTCCCCCAAGCAAATCTTGGATAAAACTCTAATAAAAATAAAGCAGATAAATGTGGAACTTCTCTGTTGTGAAGCATGGAAAGAGTTGGGGAGTGAAGATCATTGTTCTGCTGCCCTGACTTCCCTTCTCCTGCCTCTGGTTAGTCCTCTGTAGACCACACTGCAGAGACCAATGTGAAAATTGAAAATTACTGAACTAGCAACACCCTTGATTTTATATACGAGCAGAGTGAAGCACAGAGAAAGGAAATGTCTTGCCCAAGAGTATGTTTCATCAGCGTCTCAACTAAAACTACAACATCATCGTTCTCAGTATTTTGAGTCTCTATCCTTTTTTCAGTAAGACATATTGTACATTCTGTTAAAGTCTATATGAAAATATATTTAATTATATTAAAACATAACTAATTCATGAGATAGATTTTTTTTAAACTATATTTTTCGACAGGCAACTCTTACATCATTCAGATAAATTTCACTTAAACTTTAGCCATACCAGTGCTTCCAACTCAAGGTGAAGACTCTTCTTTTTAGAGTTTAACCTGACAATTTCTTCTTGTTCTCTGTTCTTTTGATTGAGAAGCTCCTGTCGACGAATTCGCTCCCATTCTAAACGACGTTGTCGTTCTAGTTCCTGTTTTGCTGCCTGAAAAAAATGAATTAAAGTTCATTTTTAAATTAAAAATTTGGCATCATTCAAAAGGATGGGAAGACAAAAATAAAGGTGAGGCAGTGTTCAGCACTTGGTGGCCACAGTGCCTAAGGGTAGCTGGGCAAATCTAGTTTTATCAACAGGCATAAAGACTTCTAAAATAGTGGCTTCATCTATCACACTTTCTGATTTCTTAATAAGACCATTCTTTTGCTACAGCCACTTTTTTCTTAAGAAACAAAAGGATGACTTCATAAATAAAAATGTTAATAGGAATAATTACACCCCTATTCTGGTATCAAAAGAAAAAAATTCTATTTACATTATTTCAGTGCATAATAACTTACTGTGTTTTCTCCCTGGCCCTTGAAACACAGCCAGTACTCCTAGGGATACCTCACATAAACACACACATATACAACACCATCCCAAGGACCTGTGCAAGACCACCCTCTTGGTTCCTCTCTAGACCTTCAATTCCCTGCTCTCGTCTTTCTGGCTCTCCAATTCCTGGGACTCTTAATCTGGATCCTAAACTTGCTTTCCTTTAATGACTTGCTCAGCTGGCTGACCAATCTTAGCTTCTCACTCAACTTAGCTTTGCAATCAGTTCACCTATGGAGATGCTTTTTCTACCACTTGCCAGTCCTGAAAACCCCTTACATGCAAGAACCCTCTTTCCCTGCTTCAAGGGAAAAAAGTTTCAAATTGGTGTGGGATAAGTAAGAATGAGATGATGCAGAGGAAAAGAAAATTCAGAAGTATGCATTTTTATGAAACATAGTCACTTATCAAATGTAATGATTTTCTCAGAAAATAAAGCAACTTAAAAATAACCTCTCGTCTTTCTATCTCTTTCCTTCTTTCCTCCTCCCGTTGTCTCTCCAATTCTCTCTGTTTCTCCAAGCGTTTTTCTAATTCAAGTTGTTTCTTCCATTCCTGTTCTTGTAATTCTCTCTGTTTTCGCTCCCATTCCTCCTTTTCTTTCTGGGCTTTACGTTCTGCCTCTCTTTGCTGTTGCTCCATCAAGGCCTGGCGTCGCTTCTCCAGTTCCATGTTCCCTCGCTCATAGTTGGCTTTCCGCTTGTCCTCAAAAGTAACTAAATAAGGCATACTGTAAGCATTCGCACACACCAGGAGCCTATAGAACCTGTAACCCAGTTTCAACATACTGATGCCTTGTGATCATCTGAGTGCTATTATTATTTGGATACCTCTCCTAGGAATAATTTTCACTCAAATACAAATGGAAAAATATTTACTTTCTTCTAAGAATATTCATTTTTAGAAAAATAAATTTGTAATTTCTGTAAATCCATCCAAGAGAGAAATAATTTCAGTATCCTTGCCAATAAAAACACTTTTTCAACTTTTTCTCAGTTTTCTTCAAGGACAACTGAAGCTGTGAGGCTATACATTTGTTTTATTTGAAATGTGTCATTAACATTTACAATGTTAAAAACAGCGACAAGCCAGGCTCGGTGGCTCAGCCTGTAATCCCGCGCCTTTGGGAGGCTGAGGTGAGTGGATTGCCTGAGCCTGTGGGTTCGAGACCCACCTGGGCAGGCGAGACCTCATCTCTACAATAAATCAAAAAATTAGCCGGGCGTGGTAGCGCGCGCCTGTAATTCTGGTTACTCAGAAGGCTGAGGCGGAAGGATCACCGGAGCCCAGCAGGTCAAGGCTGCGGTGGCTGGGAGCGGCCACTGCACTCCAGTCTGGACAACAGAGTAAGACTCCAACTCAAAAAAAAAAAAAAAAAACAGCGACAAATGTACTTTTTCAATCGATATTTGACCTTTTTAAAAATTTTATTTTATTTTGTTTTTAAATTGTGAGGTACAAGTCAGGATTGCATAATAAGTGGTTTAAGCACAGGCAAAGTTCGGGGCCTCCCATTGCACCTCACTTCGCCTGGATTAGGATCAGGCACCCTTATTGATGTTATGTGTCCTCCACTCCCCTGGCACTGTCCCACTACTACCAATCCCTTTTTTGTAGTATTATGAGAGGTGTTCAGGGTCCACTTATGGGTGAGAATATGTGGTACTCAGTTCTTTGTTTCTGTGACAAATCACTGAGTATGATAGATTCCAAACTCATCAAAGTTGCTGCAAATATTTAAACTTTTTTAAAGCTAAAGATTTCATCACAAAGTTTGTTCTAATGATTCTGCCTAAAGTAGGAGAAATACTTTATATCTCAGATGACTACAATCCTGTCAAATGCAAATGTTTCTTCTTCTTTCATTCTTACTTGGGTTATCTTAATTTTATCTATATCAAAATATACCCCATTCATCAAATAGTTTTCTCTCATAGCATATAAAATATTCAGATGGTAAAAATTCTAAATATTCAGTTACATTTAAAGGTAAAATGTAAAAGAACTCAGTATAAATATACAACTTAGAAACTCAAGGCTACCTGGTAACTTCTTCTGCGGTTCCTCCTCTTGTATTTTCTGATATGAAGGCAGAGTTCCATTAATGGAATCAATTTGCTTTCCTCCTCTTAAAAAAAAAAAACAACAACAAACAAATTTAGCATAATGCAATCTAGAAATTTTCAGAATAAACTACACAGATTAGCAATGATTAAAGCATATAAAGATTACTAAAGATATTTAAATCACAGTATGGTATATAGTTACAATATACAGCAGTATATGGATTTTCAAGTCAGAAAGATCTCGATTCAAATCATGGTTCAGATCATTGTTATTCTTGGGCAAATTTTTCTTAATTTCTTTAACCATCAGTGTCCTCATCCATAACATATGGAAGACACATCTATTTCTAATATGTACTCCTTTTCAGTATAAATCATTGAATACTAAAATCAAATTGCAGCTCAAATATTTAACTCTCTTCTAAACGAGAACAGAAGACTCAGTAAATCCCAAAGTAAAGACATATTTGCCAAGTTATCAAGACTATCACCTCCAGAGGCACATACCTGAAAGATGGAGGGACAAGTTCAGGAGGTAAAGTCAGCGGTAACGGCTGTCCAGCTTTGGCCATGTCAGTAAGGTGCATTGCAAGGATAAACTCTTCTGCTTTTAGCTGTCCATCACCATCAATGTCAGCCAGAGTCCTAAAGAAAATGTTAAAATGTTAAAATTCACAACTTAGAAAGAAAGTCTATTTGGAGTAAAAAAATATCTAAAAACTTTAATTCTTCATTTTTTAAAAAGAATAATGATGGTATAATTACTGGGTAAACATCTTAGTGAAATGTAAATATATACATATTTACATTTAATAGTGAGTTTATTTTTATCCTTAATTTTCATAACACAAAAGAAAGGGAAGAAACTGTGAAATAAAAAGGAAACTGTAACTTCTTTCTTTTTTTTTTTTTT